>NC_085991.1:2114996-2182496 GCF_030014385.1 Trichomycterus rosablanca | reverse complement strand
TTGTGTTTGGGGTCGTTATCCTGTTGGAAAACTGCCATGAGGCCCAGTTTTCGAAGGGAGGGGATCATGCTCTGTTTCAGAATGTCACAGTACATGTTGGAATTCATGTTTCCCTCAATGAACTGCAGCTCCCCAGTGCCAGCAACACTCATGCAGCCCAAGACCATGATGCTACCACCACCATGCTTGACTGTAGGCAAGATACAGTTGTCTTGGTACTTCTCACCAGGGCGCCGCCACACATGCTGGACACCATCTGAGCCAAACAAGTTTATCTTGGTCTCGTCAGACCACAGGGCATTCCAGTAATCCATGTTCTTGGACTGCTTGTCTTCAGCAAACTGTTTGCTGGCTTTCTTGTGCGTCAGCTTCCTTCTGGGATGACGACCATGCAGACCGAGTTGATGCAGTGTGCGGCGTATGGTCTGAGCACTGACAGGCTGACCTCCCACGTCTTCAACCTCTGCAGCAATGCTGGCAGCACTCATGTGTCTATTTTTTAAAGCCAACCTCTGGATATGACGCCGAACACGTGGACTCAACTTCTTTGGTCGACCCTGGCGAAGCCTGTTCCGAGTGGAACCTGTCCTGGAAAACCGCTGTATGACCTTGGCCACCATGCTGTAGCTCAGTTTCAGGGTGTTAGCAATCTTCTTATAGCCCAGGCCATCTTTGTGGAGAGCAACAATTCTATTTCTCACATCCTCAGAGAGTTCTTTGCCATGAGGTGCCATGTTGAATATCCAGTGGCCAGTATGAGAGAATTGTACCCAAAACACCAAATTTAACAGCCCTGCTCCCCATTTACACCTGGGACCTTGACACATGACACTAGGGAGGGACAACGACACATTTGGGCACAATTTGGACATGTTCACTGTGGGGTGTACTCACTTATGTTGCCAGCTATTTAGACATTAATGGCTGTGTGTTGAGTTATTTTCAGAAGACAGTAAATCTACACTGCTATACAAGCTGTACACTGACTACTCTAAGTTATATCCAAGTTTCATGTCTATAGTGTTGTCCCATGAAAAGATATAATGAAATATTTGCAGAAATGTGAGGGGTGTACTCACTTTTGTGATACACTGTATATAGCAAAGGATGATTTAAAGATGCATCTCTCTCTGAGACAGCAGTCCATGCAGGGGAAAAGATGTGGCTGAGTAAATAATAGGTCATCTTCTTCATCACTCTGATATGTCTCAGTCGCTGCACGGCTTTATTTAGTGCTTCCTCCCATTGGGATCAAATGCATCACCCCTTAAGAAATCAACACCCGAAAGCAGTGCTGCTTTGGTTCTCGTTATGGTCAGTCTCTGCTTCGAATTTCGCACACAAAACCCCGGTGTGACTGGGGCTCCAGACCAGCATCAAGACCAAGACCAGTTCTCATCGTGCCATCGATTCAGCAATACATGATTCCATTTCTCAGTCAGGATCAGGATTCAGCAGTATTTTTGAATCAGAATCTGGAGCAGCTTTAGTTAAAAGGACGATCCATCATGTTAATTCCATGTCAATCAAAGGGCGCAGACGAGATTTTGGGTTTGAAGTGTTGTTAGTTGTGAATGAGGAGCTTGTAGGAGTGGAAGATATCGCTTCTGGGATTTATTTAAGCATCGTCGAGCTACTTTTATAGCCGGTGAATGTGGCTCCTTTAAAAACAAGCTGGGAAGCGCTTGGGGTGGCACAGTGACCTAACGTGCTCAGACTCGTGGGCGGCAAAATGGGTAGCACTGTCGCCTCACAGCAAGACGGTCCAGGGTTCGATCCCCAGGTGGGGCAATCCGGGTCCTTTCTGTTTGGAGTTTGCATGTTCTCCCCGTGTCTGCGTGGGTTTCCTCCCACAGTCCAAAGACGTGCAAGTGAGGTGAATTGGAGATACTAAATTGTCCATGACTGGGTTTGACGTTAAGACTTGTGAACTGATGAACCTTGTGTAACCAGTTACTAAACGTGACGTTAAAATCCCATTAAACGCCGCTCAGGTGGCGCAGCGGTAAAAACACACACTGGAACCAGGGCTGGGATCTGGAATACATCGTACCGAATCTCAGCTCTGCCTTGCCGGTTGGGCTGAGCGGCCACATGAACCACGACTGGCCTGTTGTTCAGATGGGCGGGACTCTCTCTCATGACTGGTGCAATTACGACCTCTGCTGGCTGATTGATGGCGCGTGCACAGAGATGAGAATAGAGTGCTCTCAGGGTGTGTCTCTCCGTACACAGCGCTGAGCTGCACTTCGCTGCACTCATCAAAGTGTAGGTGATAAGATGCATACGGCTGCTGCCCACGTGTCGGAGGGGGCGTGGGTTGGCTTCGTTCTCCTCAATCGGAGCGGGGATCGGCATTGGTGGAGAGGAAGCGTGACGCAATCGGGAAGTTGGACGCTAATAAACAAACAAACTCAGCAAAATACAGTGAAGTAAACAACAACAAACAAATTGATGGGAAAATGAAACAGACAAAAACCTCCGACTACTGATGTCAGTGGACTGAGGGTTTAAACCCCACCACCACCAAACCCCCATCATGCGGCATTTAAGTAAAGCACTTAAGCTTTGATTGTTTGGTTTGCGTCCTACACAAACTGTAAGTTGCTTTAAAAAAAGGAAACGCCAAATGTACATATATAATGTCCAATATTTGCAAGTGCAAACAATAAAATCATAGCTTGACCAATCAAACTAGCAGATAACTTTCACGTGCATGAAAACCAAACCCAACAAGTTAAATCCAGTCTAAATCGTGCTCTTTTACACTTCTCTTTCTCTCTCAGTGCCATCAGGCTGAGGGTTCAATCAGTCGCACTGGGTAAAATGTTAAGCTACGGTTTGATACTTTGCTTACATGAAGCTGTTTGTTTGGCAGTGAGACTCTACATTTCATTTTCATAGTAAACAGGAAACTAAACAGAAGGTGCTCATCATGCTTTACGGGACTGGAGCGAGCACTATCGTCTCAGGGAGTTGGAACACTGTGTGTGTGTGTGTGTGTGTGTGTGTGTGATCTATGATGTGTTATTACTCTTTTTTATAATGCAGAATGACTGAGGTTGTGTATTATCGTAAAAGATGCCATGATCGGAAAGGTGGGTGCCACACAGCAACACGGGTCCTAAGGATTTAGGTTCGATCCTTGCCTTCGGTCACAGGATTGGCACCCTGTCTAGATGTGTCCTGAAAACAAAACCCCTGAAATGAAGTCTTACTGGATGTGCACAGTTACTTTGGCTGTAAACAGAGTTGTGTGGGTGCACATTATATCCGGTTCTTAGAATATACGTAGGTGTGTTATGATTGGTCGGTGTCAGTATTGTGGTGGAGGTGCTTGTATTTATATTTTGGATGGTTAGAGGTGGAATCACAAACTGTTTTTTCTAAAGCTGATAAGCTGTGTAGTAATGTCCTGGCGTGGCACTATGGCATAGATGCTACGAGTCGGAGCTGTATAACAACACAAACCCTCTCAACCTGTGTGCGATCCATACCTTTAAACACTGTCTGTTTGGAGTTTGGTATGTTCTTCCTACATCTACAGCTTTTCTCGAAAGCATGTAGTGGGCAGGGTGGCTGCTGGGTTTGAGTAGGGCAGCGTGCGATACCCCGATGCCCGTCCAGATGTGTTCCCCTGACCAGGATGAACATAAGCAACTCCTGATATATAACTGCATATTAAAGCGCATCATCAGCTGGATCACCGAGGTGTCAGGAGAGGTGAGAACTTCAGACCCAGAGCTGGGATTGTGGAAACTGTGGAATAGGATATTGATATGTGTGTGTGTGTGTGTGTGTGTGAAGTGTGAAAGTTCTTGAACTGTCCAACACAAGTTTTGTGTGACTGTAGTTTTCATACGAATACTTTTGATACGTGGATGTAAAAATGTACAGAAGATTTTAGATCACGCTGTCGGCTTATTAATTTATTTGTATGAAATAAAATGGGTTTCCTGATGAGAAACAGAACTTCTGTTGAACAGAATCCTTTAATGCCGCCGTCTCTCCTTATGATGCACTTTCAACTCGATTCAGTGTTATTTATAGTCATATTTATAATGTTTCGGAGGGTCTGGCTTTCTGTGTCATATATATTTAATCTTATGATTATTATTTATTTATTTTTTTATTTTGACTCTCTCAATGCGTTATTGTATTTCTACCTAACCATTGCATATCTCTCTCTCTCTCTCTCTCTCTCTCTGATTCTTATAAAATGGATTTGAATCTGCGTGTCTGGTTGTTTTGTTCAAGCTTAGTTTCATTTAAAAAGACAGATTTGATTTTGGAATTTCAGAATGAGTAAAATCAGACGTGAGATGCTTTTCCGAGCACTGAATCAATGGTGGTAAGAAATAAATGTCTCCTGTTCGAAAGTTCAGATGATTAAACATCTATTTCACTAAAGAAGATGATGTTATAATGTGACCAAGTTCCTCCTTTTAAGGAAAACTATCAGAAGTTTGATTTACTGACAACTTGAGTTCCACTAGCCGCTCAGGTGGCGCAGCGGTAAAGTACACTAGCACACCAGAGCTGTGATTTCGAATGCATCGTATCGAATCTCAGCTCTGCCATCCGGCTGGGCTGGGCGGCTACATGGACAACGATTGGCTGTCGTTCAGGGTGGGACGAGCCGGACCGGGGTCCCTCATAACTGGTGCATTTACGACTTCTGCTGGCTGGTCGATGAGTTGGGGAATAATGTGTGGCTCTTCGTCACAAAGCTGATCCGCATGTGAACTCGCCTCATCCAGGTGAAAAGATGCAGGTGTCGGAGGGGGCGTGCCACAGCAGTGGAGGGTTGTATGGGTAGCGGTAAAGCGTTACACAATCAGAGTCATTGGATACGACTAGATTAGGATAGGAAAAAAAACAGAGCTCCACTAAACCACAGAGAGAAACTTGTTAAATCTAAAGTGTTGAATCTACCCAGGAGTGGCGGTCTGTCTCTGCTTGGTCACAACCCATTCATGATCCCAGAAAACCTCAGGGGTACTTGCAGAGTTTTGTATCTTTAGCTGAGTGAGTGTTTATGAACATAAAAAACCAAACAGATTCATGGAAGTGTAGCAGAAAGCAGAAAAAGCACCTCATTTGTAAAGCTTTTTACTTGATTTCTTGATTTTAATTGATTTCTAAATAATATCTAAACAGGATCACAAATAAGATGATGCTTTACAGCAGCCTCAACCTTTTTTGCACCACGGACCGGTTCCATATAAGATATAATTTACGGACCGGCAGGAAAAAGAGCTTTTTTCGCTGCAACGAGATGCTGCCTTCAACTGCGGGTGATTGGGGACAATAACACTCGTATAGTGTGTAGTGTAGTGTTTTCATTAGCGATCTCTAATTATTTATTCTTTATGTGCGGCCCGGTAATAAATGACCCTTTGACCGGTCCTGATCCACGGCCCGGTGGTTTTGGACAACTGCTTTACAGACCTGAATGTGTTTCATTTGTATAACGTTTTGTTTTTGGATGAATCTTGAAGTGTCGTCCTGAAGGCCTGCCTGAGACTTGTTCTGTTCTCATCCTCATCCCTAACCTCACTGAACACAAGCACACGCATCCGAGCAACAGGACTAAATGTAAGTGTGAACTGAAACAGCCCAAGCTTGTGTGATATGTAGTGATAAATGAGCTGCTTTATTATTTCTCTTATTGTAAACATTATTTTATACAGGTTATTATACTGAGCATTGTACAGGATGCTCGGAAGCTGATGTCGTGACCATTGTGGCCCCTGGTTAATTTGGCCCTCGAGAGTAACCTACTTTCCTGTTGTATCAGACGATGAATGAAGGCTGCATCACATAACTGGGGATTTGGTGACCCCTCTGGTAGAAATATGTTACTGCAAGTGACATCCACATAAACATTCAACTGCTGATCAGGGCTGTGAAGTGTCCAGATTATTAACCTCTCTCTCTCTCTCTGGCTATCCCTCGTTCTTTTGTTCTTCACTGGACGATCTGTCAATGGGTTCTGAGACTTTGCCACAGTGTGGGCAGCTCAGTCCCGCTGGAAGAGCGGATCAAGGTACGGTGGCTGCTCGTGCTTTCCTTCCTCATTTGTCCTCCACTCGCTGCCTGCGGTCTTGCTCGAACCGTTCCGTCCCATCCTTAACGAGAGACCTCCACGTGGCCCTCTCCTGCACAAGCGTTTCCCACCCGCCGACCTCGATGTTGTAACCCTTGAGTGTCGACTTGAGGAGATCCTTTCCCATCCTTTAGCTGCCCGAAGAGTATTTGTTTAGGCAGCCTGCTGTCGTCCATTCGTGTCCTGTTCATCTGAGGCTTCGATGCTGGTGGATCCAGCCTCCTCAAGGACACTTATATTCGTCCTGTAGTCGTCCCACTTGATCTTCAAAATGTTTCGGAGACATCTTTGATGGAACGTCTCCAGTTGCTTGAGATGCCTCCTGTACACTGTCCAGGTTTCCGATCCACACAGGAGAGCGGGCAGGATAGCTGCCTTATACACCAGCACCTTTGTTTCCTTTCTTAGGTCTTTGTTTTGGAAGACCCTTCCTTTAAGTCGTCCAAAAGCTGAGGCCGCACACACTGAGACACTCACCGTCACCTAGTAGCAGAACTAACAAACTCACCCTTAGCTTCATTTAATGCAACACCTAAATACACAGAAAGATTGGCACTAGAAGCTAGAACTGCCTGCTGGCTAGGAAGTTGAATGAAGTATAAAATGAACTGGCTAGCACAAAAAAACATGAACTTGGTGCCCGCCTGAAGCCACCACGCCCGCATGTGCAACAGATTAAAAAAAAAGTGGCTTGACTTTAGACCTACAATAATTCTGAGTACATGAGCAAAATATGCTTTCACACTCAACAGGCACTACTGGACATCTCTGAGAGACGCGGAGACCGGATGGGGAGGTCAAGGCGGTGGAATATGTGTCGCAAGAATAGCGCTGGAGTACCGTGGTCCGTACGTGCTCAGAAAAATTGTGCATGCTAGCCTGAGACCCTGCACGGCCTGCGTGGGCATCGTCTGACAGGCAGAGGTTACAAAAGGACGTGCACAAGAATGTTGGGTCCGGTAAACGAAGCAGCTTCCTAAGCCTGTTCAGAAACATTATTTGTGAATGTTTTTCTTTATATAAAGACATTAACAGTATAAAAGAGAAGAATGAAATGTAAATATGTTGCTGTTGTTGATGTACAGACTTCGTGTCGTGTTGAATATCAGAGTAAAACACGACACAGTTAAAGAAGAATCGTGGACGTGTTCACGACATCTTGCATTTATCTTGTGCTTTGGTGTTGGTGCGGGCTCTGAGCAGGTCGGCGATCTCCGTGTGGGACGCCTGTGTGGCCAGTGACAGAGCGCTGCGTCCCCCCTGTAAATAAATACAACACAGATCATATAACACTGGTACTGTGCTGGGAAGAATTCAGACTAGAAGTGGAAGATTTTGAGGAACACTCATACGGGGGTGCAGTACGATGAAACTGATTCCTTTGTATTTCCCAACTTTTTTGGAAGCCTGGATTAGAAAGCAGGGTCAGTCATTATACAGCGCACCCGGAGCCAAGGGGGCTGAGGGTCTTGCTCAAGGGTCCAACAGTGGCAACTTGGCAGTGCCTGGATTCAAACCCTTTAGACCAGGGTTTTTCAAAATGTGCGACCCAGGCAACACATCAAAACACATCGAATTTATCAAAACATTAAATTCATGTTAACAAAACAGAACATGAAATATACTGTACTTCATTAATGACACTGGTGAGAGGTGATCTGGTAAAGCCTCCACAAGGGGGTGTTCGTGTACAAGTTGATATTTTACGTGCCTGTTAAAATTTGTTTATTTAATTATTATTATTTTTGTCTGTGACCCATTGTTTGGACTTAAATTACATAAAAAATTACATAAAAAGGACCTTATTTGTAAAGCTTATTACTCAGGCTTTTTAATTGATTTCTAAATAAGATGATGCTTTACAGCAGCAGACCTCAACTTTTTTTGCACCACGGGCCGGTTCCATATAAGATATATGGCCAGTGATAGCTCAGTGGTTAAGGTACTGGACTAGTAAGCAGAAGGTTGCCGGTTCAAGCCCCGCCACCACCAAGTTGCCACTGTTGGGTCTGCAAGGCCCTTAACCCTCAATTGCTCATCGTGTTCAGCTCATTGTGTAAGTCGCTTTGGATAAAAGTGTCTGCTAAATGCTGAAAATGTAAATGTAAATATAATTTCACGGGCCGGTTCCATATAAGATATAATTTCACGGGCCGGTTCCATATAAGATATAATTTCACGGACCGGTTCCTTATAAGATATAATTTCACGGACCTGCAGGGGCGGGGGGATTTAAAATAGAATAACTATACTACTCACAAATGAGCTTTTTTCTCACTGCAACAAGACACTGCTTCCACCTGGGGGTGATTGGGGACAATAACACCCTTATAAACCCTTATAAACATTATTATTTATTCTTTATGTGCGGCTCAGACCCCAAACCACTAACAGCCAGCAGAGGTCGCAAATGCAGCCACACTATCCACTGACTGGACGACATCTGTGTGATTTTTCTGTAAAGTGTTGGTAGAAAAGTGCAGATTTTGGTTGCACCAGTACAGTGCAGTGTTTATTGCTTCGATCAACCAGCAGTTTTTGTTTCAGTTTTGTTCTTTTTTTTCTACAATTTCCAGCTCTTGATGTTTTGCACATGGATGGAGAAACAAAATAAATAAAAAATCAACGTTTTCCACACAGATTTGTGTTTACGTTGTGGATAACTGACCTTATCTGTGAGGTTAATATCACAATCAGGATCCTCCAGCAGGATTTGGATAATGTCAGTGTGACCGCGATCGCAGGCGATGATCAGCGCCGTGGTACCCGCTTGATCCTGAGCGTTGATGTTCGCTCCGTGTGCCAGCAGGAGTCGCACGGTGGACGCTCGGCCGTGCCTCACTGCCAGGTGGAGGGCCGTCTGACCCACCTAGAGGAACACGGTACAATGATATAAACAGTTAGTTATACAGATTGAATGGCTCGATTGATAACCCAGATCGGTGTTCACTCTTAAGTTTCAGGGTTTACACTCACCAGACCTGCACGTGCATTAACGTCACTGAGCTCCATCAGTCGCTGCATCACCTCCACGTCCACCGCCGTGTCCACAGGTAGAAGAGACACCAACATGACGGCTGTGTATCCACTCTTATTCTTCAGGTCTACGTTACACACACCTGTACACAACCCAAAGCCATTTTTATTCATTACATTTACTGAAAACAAATATACACAATGTTAAATTCTCAGCTATTAGTTACACAATCCTTGAAATGAACCATTTCCTGTTGGCAGCATCAGCTTCTGAGTCTCCTGCTGTTCTGGAAAGCCATGAGCATCCCATATTTCCCAGTTTGTTACAGGCCCCTCTCCTAAGCACCTCTGATGAAGCGAGTCTTGCCGGTCTCGTCCTGTCACTTACCGGTATCCAGGAGTAGCTTGACGATGTGGAAGTTGGAGTGGGAGACGCTGTAATGCAGAGCCGTGTTTCCATTATCATCCACCATGTTGACCAGGAACTGAAGAACCGCGGGTGTTTTCACGGCTACGTCATTAAGATACAGAGCGACCGTGTCTGCGCTCGAGTCCTCCTCCGCGGCCACGCTGAACCAGTGCTGGAACGCCACCGTCAGGGCCTGGCGCTACACACACACACACACACACACACACACAGTAACCATGATGAAGATCAGACTGGCTGCCATCAGTAAGGTGAAGCTCAGGATTTCAGCAGCTGTCAGTATGAGGATTTCAAAACTGGGCTTTGATTAAATTTAAGGATTATGACTTGATCTTCAGAGATCTGATCTCTTCTACTCAGCTACTCATTCCTCGCGTGCTAGCAAACAACCCATGGTTGGATCGTCCATGCTTTAACAGTAACTGATTCATAATTGTACAGATTTCATTAGTGGCACCAGATGTACACATCACTTATAGCTTTGCTATATACAATAAATTCCACTGCCTTTGTGTATTATATTTATATTATATCTGACCTCCAAGAGTGCAATTATGTCTAACTTTGACTGTACACACACACTTAGTGCAGTATATAACTGTTAAATAACTGTTCTGTACAATTTCTCTACACTGCTCCTGGCACCAGACACTTTATTATTCTAATGGACACTTTATTTGTATTTTTTAGTTTATTATTTTGCTAGATTTTGTAACTTCAGTGTCTTTTAGTGCTTGTTTATATACAGTGTATCACAAAAGTGAGTACACCCCTCACATTTCTGCAGATATTTAAGTATATCTTTTCATGGGACAACACTGACAAAATGACACTTTAACACAATGAAAAGTAGTCTGTGTGCAGCTTATATAACAGTGTAAATTTATTCTTCCCTCAAAATAACTCAATATACAGCCATTAATGTCTAAACCACCGGCAACAAAAGTGAGTACACCCCTTAGTGAAAGTTCCTGAAGTGTCAATATTTTGTGTGGCCACCATTATTTCCCAGAACTGCCTTAACTCTCCTGGGCATGGAGTTTACCAGAGCTTCACAGGTTGCCACTGGAATGCTTTTCCACTCCTCCATGACGACATCACGAAGCTGGCGGATATTCGAGACTTCCGCTTGAGGATGCCCCAAAGATGTTCTATTGGGTTTAGGTCTGGAGACATGCTTGGCCAGTCCATCACCTTTACCCTCAGCCTCTTCAATAAAGCAGTGGTCGTCTTAGAGGTGTGTTTGGGGTCATTATCATGCTGGAACACTGCCCTGCGACCCAGTTTCCGGAGGGAGGGGATCATGCTCTGCTTCAGTATTTCACAGTACATATTGGAGTTCATGTGTCCCTCAATGAAATGTAACTCCCCAACACCTGCTGCACTCATGCAGCCCCAGACCATGGCATTCCCACCACCATGCTTGACTGTAGGCATGACACACTTATCTTTGTACTCCTCACCTGATTGCCGCCACACATGCTTGAGACCATCTGAACCAAACAAATTAATCTTGGTCTCATCAGACCATAGGACATGGTTTCAGTAATCCATGTCCTTTGTTGACATGTCTTCAGCAAACTGTTTGCGGGCTTTCTTGTGTAGAGACTCAGAAGAGGCTTCCTTCTGTGGTGACAGCCATGCAGACCAATTTGATGTAGTGTGCGGCGTATGGTCTGAGCACTGACAGGCTGACCCCCCACCTTTTCAATCTCTGCAGCAATGCTGACAGCACTCCTGCACCTATCTTTCAAAGACAGCAGTTGGATGTGACGCTGAGCACGTGCACTCAGCTTCTTTGGACGACCAACGCGAGGTCTGTTCTGAGTGGACCCTGCTCTTTTAAAACGCTGCATGATCTTGGCCACTGTGCTGCAGCTCAGTTTCAGGGTGTTGGCAATCTTCTTGTAGCCTTGGCCATCTTCATGTAGCGCAACAATTCGTCTTTTAAGATCCTCAGAGAGTTCTTTGCCATGAGGTGCCATGTTGGAACTTTCAGTGACCAGTATGAGAGAGTGTGAGAGCTGTACTACTAAATTGAACACACCTGCTCCCTATGCACACCTGAGACCTAGTAACACTAACAAATCACATGACATTTTGGAGGGAAAATGACAAGCAGTGCTCAATTTGGACATTTAGGGGTGTAGTCTCTTAGGGGTGTACTCACTTTTGTTGCCAGTGGTTTAGACATTAATGGCTGTATATTGAGTTATTTTGAGGGAAGAATAAATTTACACTGTTATATAAGCTGCACACAGACTACTTTTCATTGTGTCAAAGTGTCATTTTGTCAGTGTTGTCCCATGAAAAGATATACTTAAATATCTGCAGAAATGTGAGGGGTGTACTCACTTTTGTGATACACTGTAACTACTCTAATTAAGCATAAGTGTTTAAGTGAAGCTTGTTTTACTTTTAAAATAATTTACTTTATTTAGGCATCTACAGGCTTCAAACAACATCTCACAGTACGAGGGTTCTTCAAAAAGTTTTTTAAACACAAATTCCATCACTTTTCTACACCGTCACCTTCTGATGCATTTTTCCCAGCATCGTACCAACTTTTTAATGCTGCAGTGGTTGAGCTCGTAGCCACTGATGCGCCGCTGCTTTCACATCATCACATGAAAATCTTCTTCCCCTTAAAGCTTCTTTTAGCGTCCAAAAAGGTGGAAATCAGATGGAGCTAAATCCGGACTATAAGCGTCTCTCAGACACGACCGATTACTCCTCCACCCTCACTGCTTATAACCAAAATATAAAAGTGAGGAGACTTTTTGAAGATCCCTCGTACTTGTACAGTGACAATAAAGAAATCTTATCTGATCACCGACACAATCAGTGAAGCTGCCTCAGAAGCTGAACGGTTAGCTGAGTAAGGAACTGGAAATGACTAAATTGGAAGTAAAGAGGAGGAATGAGATTTGTATGTGCTCGCATACCTCCGTTGAGTCATGAGTCTTTGGTGCCACCCAGAAGACTGGGTACTCAACAGATACTCAACAGATACTCGAGGTGCTGACAACAACAACTTAAGAAGACTAAGAGCAGCGTGGTTTCCTGTATGTGCTGGCGGGTGTAAAGATATGACCTGCAGTTCCACACACACACATATCGTAGGGGGCGTGTGCTAGCCTGCAGACCTCCACGTGTGGTGTCAAGCAACCTGCAGAGGTCGCCAGTCGTACAGAGAAATTAAGTATATTCGTGTAGATGTGAATTACCATTTCATCGTTCGGCTCCGACACTTCATCCATGTGTTCCTGCAGGAAGTGACACGCCTTCATGAAGTCAGCGTTTATCTGTCTGGAAAACATGGATTGGTAGGACAGACGTGCGTCAGACAGAGTGATGTCAGGTCATTTCTGAGAACATGCTCATGATTTATCTGATCTCACCTTCTCTCTGGATCTGCTGATGGTTCCTCTGGCTGAGCTTCTGAATAAATTCTATCCTGCTCAGCTTCTGCTGGTACTGCCTGATAATCCAGAGAATCGGCTTCACCTAGATGTTTCTCCATAGGCTCGTCGGTTACGGTCACTCCTGAGGCTCTGATATCAAGGCTGGTGTCTGGAGAGGCTTCTTCTTTTTGGGTCGACTCGCTGGTGCTCACTGTCCTGCTCGGGGAAACCTTTGGGTCGATCTTCTCCTTGGCACGTTCCTCTGATCTGACGGCAGACTTTCCTTCACCAGATACGCTGAATACAAACCAGAAGCAAACGTCACTGATGCTCCATTGAAGTTTTGGTTAAAATGTGACTTCATTATGCAAATTAAGTCTCAATCATGTAAATGTGCTCATTTGCATAATAAACCCATACAAACCAAAACATCAGTGTGGAGGATTCCCAGTACTTACTGGTCCCGTGTTTCGTCCTGTGAGAGACTTTCCCATGTGGATGTTTGGTCCTCCATTATGGACGTCTGAGCTTAAAGCAGCAACAGTGTAGATATTTAAAAATATAATTAAAACACATATAGGTTAGACAATGCTTATAGTATACACTGATCAGCCATAACATTAAAACCACCTCCTTGTTTCTACACTCACTGTCCATTTTATCAGCTCCACTTACCATATAGAAGCACTTTGTAGTTCTACAATTACTGACTGTAGTCCATCTGTTTCTCTACATGATCCTTACAGGACCCCCACAGAGCAGGTATTATTTAGGTGGTGGATCATTCTCAGCACTGCAGTGACACTGACATGGTGGTGGTGTGTTAGTGAGTGTTGTGCTGGTGTGAGTGGATCAGACACAGCAGCGCTGCTGGAGTTTTTAAATACCGTGTCCACTCACCGTCCACTCTATTAGACGCTCCTACCTAGTCGGTCCACCTTGTAGATGTAAAGTCAGAGACGATCGCTCATCTATTGCTGCTGTTTGAGTCGCTCATCTTCTAGACCTTCATCAGTGGTCACAGGACGCTGCCCACGGGGCGCTGTTGGCTGGAAATTTTTGGTTGGTGGACTATTCTCAGTCCAGCAGGGACAGTGAGGTGTTTAAAAACTCCAGCAGCGCTGCTGTGTCTGATCCACTCATACCAGCACAACACACACTAACACACCACCACCATGTCAGTGTCACTGCAGTGCTGAGAATGATCCACCACCTAAATAATACCTGCTCTGTGGTGGTCCTGTGGGGGTCCTGACCATTGAAGAACAGGGTGAAAGGAGCTAACAAAGCATGCAGAGAAACAGATGGACTACAGTCAGTAATTGTGGAGCTTTAAAGTGCTTCTATATGGTAAGTGGAGCTGATAAAATGGACAGTGAGTATAGAAACAAGGAGGTGGTTTTAATGTTATGGCTGATCAGTGTATGTATACCAGTTATTAAATGTACCTGATGGTGGAACATCTCCTACTGGGGTCACATAGAGCGAAAGGAGGTCGACCAAAGTGACCAGCTGCTTTTGGATAGAATGGACACGCGGAGGCAAGTGTTCAGAAGACCGTCCCGCTTCCTCATTTCCACAGAGACATTTCCATTGTTCGTCTACAAGCTCTTTTACTTTGTGCACATGGTTCACAACGTCTGTGTGAGATCCTTCAGAACTCTTCAAATGATCTGGTGGAGGAGACGTTTGCCCTGAATTGTTGTCGGGTGATGATTCTAAATCCCTTACATGGACTAAATGTTCGACTGTTTTCTCTGATTTAGCCCGGATTTTGGTCAGCTCGTTTATTCGTCTATCTTTCATGCAACTCTGCTGTTCCTGCTCCTTCAACTCATCCCTCGTCTTCTCCAGATCAGACTCAGCTTTATTAAGCTTCTGCTCCAGCCCTGCAATCTTCTTCTTAAGAGACTCGACAGCTTGGGACGTGGTTCTGTCTTCCTGGTCTGAAGAATCTCTTTTATCTTGGACCATCATCATTGCTTGATTACCACCACCTGACCCTGTGAGAGCTCCTTCTGTGGTCGAAGGCATTACGATTGCATGAACTTGCTCAGAAGAAGCCTGGACATTCTTCTCCAGTCTGTCAAACTCCTGATTCATCCAGTCTTCGTTTGCTTTGTTTGAAAACCGTGTTGATGCATCTGGATTACTTGAAAAGGCCAGTGGTGAGGTGCTGTCCATCCGGGACTGGACTGTGTACAGGAGCCTCTCTCGCTCCTCCTGCAGGATGCATATCTGAGCTTTGAGTTCTGGAATGATCCCGATCTCCTCCTCAAGCTCTCCCACTCGCCTGAGAGCTGCAGTAAGCTGCTGGAAGGTCCCGTTCACCCCTGACGACTTCCTTCCTGGGCTGTGAAAGACGTCCTCAGAGGAGCCATTTTCCTGAGTGAGGTAGTCTCTCGAACCGTTGGGGCTGGTCGGATCCTCGGTGGACTCTGAATATTTCCTCAGTAACACTGTCAGGGGTAAACTAGTGGCTCTCAGTAAATTCGGTCTAACGTGATGCCCCAAGGGCTGCTCATCAAACGCTTGGATAGTGGCCTCCAACTGAGCAGCGATGGAGTTGTTGGTGGGCTCAGGTCTCCTGGTATAATCGCTGGAATCAAACCCACGCGAGTCTGCAAGTCGAGACCCGGGACAGAAGGTGCTGGAGGAGTTCCACTGAAAGGACCTGCAGCCGTACCCCGGTAGGCTGAGGTTGCGTAACAGGTTGCCACTGCTCCTTCTGTGTGGTCTACGCTGAATCTGCACCCGTCTGATGGTGTTGCCCTTTTCGATATCCTCCACATACTTTAGGAAATCCAGGTCCAAATGGAACCCGTACGGCGTTTCAACAGAATATGACGGCGGCCCTCGATGACTTCCATTTTCTTTCGGAGATACGCCGTTTACTGACAAAACAGGAGCAAAATAGTTAAGAAAACACGACTTTAGTCCCCCTGAACTCAAAAACACTTTTAAATGTTCAGTTCTTTTAAGACCCTCCTCAGATAAGAAGTTCATACAGCAGATTAAATGTTTTATATGACAGTGGAGAAAATTCCTCCTAATTTTCATATGTAATTATTGGTGACTAAAGCTAATGACTTAATTATGTCCATATAAATAGGGCTAGTTTGACCGCCCCCTTAAGACTGTGCTGAAAGTAGATTTCAGAAAACAGTTAATAATAGTTATACAAATGTTATTGTTTCATTTACTAATTAATGTTACAGACCGTATGGATCATCTGAAGGACTTTTGAGTCGATACCTTTGTGTGCGTCCATTGTTCACAGGCCTCAGTTCTCAGTTTATTCAGCTTGGTGAAACAAATATTCTCGCTTTCCCTGTGAATAAAAGTAAAAATAAACTGTTAGACTGTTTGATTCCAAAATGTGGTGTAAATATTTGTATTAAAGGACCATTTCTGGCTAAAATCTTTCAGCCACAGCCCGACCATGTCCGTTTCACAAAACCCACCAATGGCAATGGTAAAAAAAACCCTAAACTGGTTAGTTTGCTGGACTGTTGTGCTCCCATTATCTACGTTAAGTAAGAAAAGCTCCCATATCTCTCAAACCAAGGCCAGACTAAGACCCATACCCCCATGACCAAGACAAGACCAAGAAACCCCAAAGACCAACACCTATATCTCAGAAACCTATACCAAGGCCAGACCAAGACCAATACCCCCAGGACCAAGACAAGACCAAGAAACCCCAAAGACCAAACCTATCTCCCAATTCTACACCAAGGCCAGACAAAGACCCATACCCCGAGGACCAAGACAAGACCAAGAAACCTCAAAGACCAAGACCCATATCTCACAAATCTACACCAAGACCAATACCCCGAGGACCAAGACAAGACCAAGAAACCTCAAAGACCAAGACCCATATCTCCCAAACCTTGGCCAAGAAACCCCAAAGACCAAGACCCATATCTCACAAACCTAGACCAAGGCCAGACCAAGACCCATACCCCCAGAACCAAGACAAGACCAAGAAACACCAAAGACCAAGACCCATATCTCCCAAACCGTGGCCAAGAAACCCCAAAGACCAAGACACGTATCTCACAAACCTAGACCAAGGCCAGACCAAGACCCATACCCCCAGGACCACGACAAGACCAAGAAAGCCCAAAGACCAAGACCCATATCTCACACAGACCAAGGCCAGACCAAGGCCAGACCAAGACCCATACCCCCAGGACCAAGATAAGACCAAGAGAAAAGCTCAGGTTTCCTTGAGTCTGATCCTTTCTTTCAGCAGGTGGATTAGATCTACTCATCAGCAGCTTGTTTAAGGTTCATGCTGTAAGTTTGCAGCCATCGTTCATCTGTTATAAATCAAATAGAGAAGCTAAAACTCAAAGAAGAGCTCTGGAAGACGTTACCCGCCTCAGTTAAAACACATGAAACCGTTTCTTCCTCCTCTCAGGATTAATTATTTCTTCCTTTCAGCAAACGTTTGCAGTAAATTCTCCCAGAAATCCCTGCTCCCAACAAAGACGCTGCAACTTTCCACTGCATTCTTCCTCTGCCCACAAATTGGGTTTGAACCTGTGACAATTCGAGAACTCCTACCGCTTTCAAAAACAATTTATAAACAGCACGGCGGCCCGTGGGAGGGACGGACGGTTCAGGAGCGACTGGAGAACGAGCGGCGAGCTGTGGAAACTTGAGATGGGAAAACGGCGGAGAGGACTTCAGCTCGGGTTCGACTGCGGCTGCCAGGATGGGTTTGTCGAGTTTAACTGGATTCGGCCACAACGATTCAGAGAAATGTAGCCACACGTGTTTACAAGGAACGTCTGGTACTGACTGATCCATAGTTTCCTAAACCTTCTCACAGCATCAGAAATGCTTCATCTTTTCCCAGCTAATCCAGTTTTTATAGGAAGTATTAAACCCCCTCTGGTTCTGTTCTGAGTTTACTGTTGATCTTGAACTTGTTGTTAAGAAGGTTGTGTTCCTTCTCATCGTGAGATCACTGATTACAAAATAAATCAAAATAAATTCAACATCCACATTAAATCAGGAATTTCAAGAGGAGATACATTCACGTCTAAAAGGCACTGAAAATAACTCTGAGCTCAGTTCAGTCTATTATAAAAAAGGCGGAGTGAATATGAAAGCACAGCCCCACAGCCTAGGTCAGGTTGCTTCTCTAAACAATACCAACAAACTAAAATGAAATTTGGTCAAGAGTTTAATTTGTACTAAACTCTGAATTGCTAAAGTCAGTGGACGACATGCAATAAAAACGTTCTACTGATAGAATAAGCAAGTCTGTCTGCACAGTCTAGAGCGGTCAATTTGTCTTCTGCTGCTGAGGGATACCCGATTGCATCCGAGGAGAGCATGTCGCTGCCCACGCCTCTTCCGACAAGTGCACAGCCCTCCTCTTCTCGCCCCTGCATTCATTAGACCAACTAGTATCTGCTGCAGGCACTGCCAATTATGCCCGCCAGATTGTGCCCAGACGACCGGTGGCAGCGCCGTTTTAAACCGAGGAGTTCAGAATCTCGGCGCTGGTGTGCTAGCGGAATATATCCTTTCATGTTTATATTTTTGAATTTGGTCCATGTAGATCATCAAGGCTCCTGAATAAAGGAATACAAACACATGAGCAGCAGTGATGAGACTCTGTCCAGCTTCGTCCAGTCATGTAACAACATCTCCACTGTAAAATGTGCTGGTGGTAAAACCATGTTACAAGGACAGTGGTAGTCTAGTGGGTGGAGCTTTGGGCTATCAACCGGAAGATTGGCGGTTCAAATCCAGGCTTTGCTATGCAGCCACTGTCGGGTCCTTGAGCAAGACCCTTAACCCTGTCTCCTCCAGGGGCGCCGTACGATGGCTGACCCTGCGCTCTGACCCCAGCTTCCAAAACAAGCTGGGATATGTGAAGAAAGAATTTCATTTTACTGTACACCTGTATATGTATATATGACAAATAAAGGATCTCCCTCTCTCTCTCTCTCTCTCTCTCTCTCTCTCTCTCTCTCTCTCTCTCTCTCTCTCTCTCTTTTGCAGCAGGGACTCGCAAACTGCTCAGGATTGATTAGAAAAGGATTGACAGGAGAGAGAGAAACCTACATTGGGAAGAAAAATGACTTATAGGAACAACAAACTGGTTGAAATGATGAAAAACAAAAGAGCCCAGGTGGCGCAGCGGGATATTCCGCTAGCACACCAGCACCAGGATTCTGAACACCTTAGTTCGAATCTCGGCTGGGCGCCATCTAGCGGGCACAATCTAGAGGGCAGACAATAATTGACCACCGTGTCTGCTGGGTGGGATGACCAGTGGGTGGGGTCTTCAAACACTGTGTGAACCCCCTGGTTTGCAGATAGAGGCGCCTACGAAGAAGGGGTCCGCTAGGGACTGCGCACGGGTTGGAGGAGGCGTGAGCAGCAATATACCCTCCTCGAATGCAATAATGGATCCCCCAGCAGAGGAAGACAGATTGACTACACGCTAAAATTGGGAGAAAATGCAGAAATAAGTAGAAAAAAAAACATTAAAATAAAGATGTCCAGTCAAACTGGTCCAGTACTGCTGTGTAGTGAGGCTTTAAAATGACTTTATAATATATTATATTGCATAATCTGGCAGAATGTGAAAAGTTCCCCTTATTGTTCTTTAAAATGCATCACATATTTAGACTTAAGGTTTTTTTTCCCTTACTTTAGGTTAAAGAAACCGTCTGTAAAAGCTGGTGCTGCACTTTCACTCACACACAATACAGACCCAGTTTCATTCTTCCTGTTCTGCCTCATTAGTGGTGTGGTTTCCTCGGCACAGAACCTCGTCCCGTCTCGTCTATTTGGAGATCGGGATGAGGACAGAGGCCAAAACTCGCGTTTCCCTTTCTGACCCTCCAGTCATTTAAAAAGGGTGTGGAAGGCCCTGCTTTCTTCCTGGAGCTGACACTGAGATGGCAGCTTAACTGGTGAGAGTTTGTTTTCCGTTCTGCAGTTCTGCTCAGTCTGCACTTTTGTCATTCATCTGTTTTTCACATCTCTAGAAACGTGCAAATGTTTTACTTTTTTAATCCTTTTACTTTACATTAGTGCTGCTGTTTGTCATCTTTATTTTTCTTTACTTTTTGCACAGAATTCGGAACATGCAGATCATGCAACTCTTCGCCAAAAGCAACACGAGCTCATGCACAGCGGTTACGAAACTCTGGTGTAAATCTGTAACTCATTCACTTCAAACTCTGCAGGATTAAATGACAGTGCAGGTTGTTTACGTCTGTCTGGTCCTGTTCTCCCCTTCATCATCACAGAAGCACAGAATCACCTCCAAAACTCCAGACTTGGGCACAAACAAAACATGCAAAAAGACAATAAACAGTCCAAAAATATTCCAGTACCTCTATTCCTACAGGTCTGGCATCAGCACCCCGCTCCACCTTAAGAAAAGCGCCAGTCCGAGCAAATCTCTGCCCAGTTCAGCATTTCTTCCCTCTCACCATCAGAGACACTGAACAGACGAAGTGGGAGGCAAAAGCTCCAGCACAAACGCAGAAATTCTTGACAAACATAAGCAGTATTATTATGCAGGCAACGTGAGCTTAGACGTGGGCGCTCGGTTACTCCTCTGTCTGAGGCTCTCGTCCAATCAGAGCGCGCGGGTGGAGAGAAACCGTGACCGGTCGTCCAACAGGAGCGGGAGGGATGTAAAGGGTTTAACAAAACAAGATCCATGTGTCTGAAAAAAAGAAAACGTTTCTGGGGAGGCAAGTTATTGTATAGAAGTAACACACACACACACACACACACACACACACAGAGCGTGTAACTCAATACATGACACATGGACTCAGCTACTCCAATCGAAAAATACCAAAGGGCTTTAAAGAGGGGCGAACATAAGACTGTTAAAGCCTATTGGGACAAAGCAGAGGTGCCATCCGTACCCCCGACCCCGACCTTCTTACTGATAATCAACACAGCCAGTACAGGTTTGGTGTGAAAATTCTGTAAAGTTCATAATTAAAAAAATAAAACACATGTACAATTATTGCTTATAAATACACACACTCTGGTTGGTTAAATAACATTTAAACTATTCATTAAACTCAACCTACCTAACACCTACCTATCTAACTACCTATCTACCTACCTCTACCTACCTCTACTTACCTACTGACCTACCTCTCTCTACCTACTTACCTCTACCTACCTACCTACCTACCTACTACCTATCTACTACTACCTATCTACCTACTTATCTACCTACCTATCTCTCTCTACCTACCTACTTATCTACCTACCTACCTACCACTACCTACCTCTCTCTACCTACCTACCTACCTACCTACCTACCTATCTACCTACTTATCTACCTATATCTCTCTACCTACCTACTTATCTACCTACCTACCTACCACTACCTACCTACCTCTCTCTACCTACCTACCTACTACCTATCTACCTACTTATCTACCTACCTATTTCTCTCTACCTACCTACTTATCTACCTACCTACCACTACCTACCTACCTCTCTCTACCTACCTACCTACCTCTGCCTACCTACTTATCTACCTACCTATCTCTCTCTACCTACCTACTTATCTACCTACCTACCTACCTACCACTACCTACCTACCTCTCTCTACCTACCTACCTCTGCCTACCTACTTATCTACCTACCTATCTCTCTCTACCTACCTATCTACTTACCTACCTACCTCTGCCTACCTACTTATCTACCTATCTCTCTCTACCTACCTACTTATCTACCTACCTACCACTACCTACCTACCTCTCTCTACTTACCTACCTACCTCTACCTACTTCTACCTACCTACCTACCTACCTACCTACCTACCTACCTACCTACCTACCTACCTGTGCCTATCTATCTCTCTCTACCTACCTACTTATCTACCTACCTACCTACCTACTATTTATCTACCTACTTACCTCTCTCTACCTACCTCTACCTACCTACCTCTACCTACCTACTTATCTACCTACCTACTTATCTACCTACCTACCACTACCTACCTACCTCTCTCTACCTACCTCTACCTACCTACCTACCTACCTACCTACCTACCTCTGCCTACCTACTTATCTACCTACCTATCTCTCTCTAACTACCTACTTATCTACCTACCACTACCTACCTACCTACCTCTACCTACCTACCTGTGCCTACCTATCTCTCTCTACCTACCTACTATATACAGTGTATCACAAAAGTGAGTACACCCCTCACATTTCTGCAGATATTTAAGTATATCTTTTCATGGGACAACACTGACAAAATGACACTTTGACACAATGAAAAGTAGTCTGTGTGCAGCTTATATAACAGTGTAAATTTATTCTTCCCTCAAAATAACTCAATATACAGCCATTAATGTCTAAACCACCGGCAACAAAAGTGAGTACACCCCTAAGAGACTACACCCCTAAATGTCCAAATTGAGCACTGCTTGTCATTTTCCCTCCAAAATGTCATGTGATTTGTTAGTGTTACTAGGTCTCAGGTGTGCATAGGGAGCAGGTGTGTTCAATTTAGTAGTACAGCTCTCACACTCTCTCATACTGGTCACTGAAAGTTCCAACATGGCACCTCATGGCAAAGAACTCTCTGAGGATCTTAAAAGACGAATTGTTGCGCTACATGAAGATGGCCAATGCTACAAGAAGATTGCCAACACCCTGAAACTGAGCTGCAGCACAGTGGCCAAGATCATCCAGCGTTTTAAAAGAGCAGGGTCCACTCAGAACAGACATCACGTTGGTCGTCCAAAGAAGCTGAGTGCACGTGCTCAGCGTCACATCCAACTGCTGTCTTTGAAAGATAGGTGCAGGAGTGCTGTCAGCATTGCTGCAGAGATTGAAAAGGTGGGGGGTCAGCCTGTCAGTGCTCAGACCATACGCCGCACACTACATCAAATTGGTCTGCATGGCTGTCACCCCAGAAGGAAGCCTCTTCTGAAGTCTCTACACAAGAAAGCCCGCAAACAGTTTGCTGAAGACATGTCAACAAAGGACATGGATTACTGGAACCATGTCCTATGGTCTGATGAGACCAAGATTAATTTGTTTGGTTCAGATGGTCTCAAGCATGTGTGGCGGCAATCAGGTGAGGAGTACAAAGATAAGTGTGTCATGCCTACAGTCAAGCATGGTGGTGGGAATGCCATGGTCTGGGGCTGCATGGGTGCAGCAGGTGTTGGGGAGTTACATTTCATTGAGGGACACATGAACTCCAATATGTACTGTGAAATACTGAAGCAGAGCATGATCCCCTCCCTCTGGAAACTGGGTCGCAGGGCAGTGTTCCAGCATGATAATGACCCCAAACACACCTCTAAGACGACCACTGCTTTATTGAAGAGGCTGAGGGTAAAGGTGATGGACTGGCCAAGCATGTCTCCAGACCTAAACCCAATAGAACATCTTTGGGGCATCCTCAAGCGGAAGGTGGAGGAGCGCAAAGTCTCGAATATCCGCCAGCTCCGTGATGTCGTCATGGAGGAGTGGAAAAGCATTCCAGTGGCAACCTGTGAAGCTCTGGTAAACTCCATGCCCAGGAGAGTTAAGGCAGTTCTGGGAAATAATGGTGGCCACACAAAATATTGACACTTCAGGAACTTTCACTTAGGGGTGTACTCACTTTTGTTGCCGGTGGTTTAGACATTAATGGCTGTATATTGAGTTATTTTGAGGGAAGAATAAATTTACACTGTTATATAAGCTGCACACAGACTACTTTTCATTGTGTCAAAGTGTAATTTTGTCAGTGTTGTCCCATGAAAAGATATACTTAAATATCTGCAGAAATGTGAGGGGTGTACTCACTTTTGTGATACACTGTATCTACCTATTTATCTACCTACTTCCCTCTACCTATCTACCTACCTACCTCTCTCTACCTACCTACCTCCATCTACCTACCTATTCCTACCAACCTACCTACCTGCCTATAAAAGCTGCTATATCTGATAACAGCATGTTTTTTCACCCTGATGACCCCTGGTTGCTGAGTAATCATACCTGTCCTCTTAGCTTCAACAATCAGAATAACCATCAGACAGACTAACAGATGGACTGGACAGTGCAGCTTGGTTGTGATTGAAATGTAGTTTGATAAGAGGACAAAATTGAATAAATTCTATTTTATATTAAATAAATAAAATGTTGTGAGATGTGACACCCCCCCCCCCTTCCCCAATCAATAATAATATGATGTTTTGTTGAATGATCTAAAATCATTTAATCTGATAGGGGGCGATTACTTTCGGTCCGTTGTGTAAATAAGGGTCTAATATTTGAGTTTTCTGAGGCACGAGGTAATGATTACTGTGCACCCAAAGGTTCATCCGAGTCTGGGTTAACGTTTAACCGGGGCTGTGGGTGACTGTCCGGTCCCTAGTGTAGGTAGTCATCGTCTACAGAAGAACGTCTTTATTTGTCATATATCTACACGTGTACAGTACATGAAATTCTTTTTCTGTGTATCCCAGCTTGTTTGGAAGCTGGGGTCAGAGCGCAGGGTCAGAGATTGTACGGCACCACTGGAGCAGACAGGGTTAAGGGCCTTGCTCAGGGGCCCAACAGTGGCGGCATAGCAGAGCTCGTATTTATACCAATCTTCAGACTGACAGCCCAAAGCTCTACCAACTACTAGACTACACAAAGGTTTGGTGTGAGAGGATGTTTGCTAAATCCGAAGCACCACAGATACTGGTATAAAACTGATTTTATAAACATGCAGGATTAGTTTAGATACACGATGATTCTAAACATTCTGGTTCTGTTTTCACCCTGAAATGAAAGCAGCAGTCGGCCGTGAGGAGAGGTTTCAGCTCTCGGAGTGACCACGGTACAGTAGAGAACTCGCTACCCCACAATTTTGGACGCCTCGCTGCCAGTGGAAAAAATAAATCAGATGGTTTGTTGCATCATCTGAGGGAAAATCTCTCCTGGAAATTTCATCTGAAGCTCTGAATGATGATCGTGAGTCTGATCGTTCTAGAAAGAATATAAACATTACACAGATACGCAACACGTTTCTCTGCTTCCTAACATCTTCTGCTATTTGGATTCGCCTGCATTTATAAACAGTTTAGTAAAAAATATTCAGTCCTTAAACTATTTATTTGTTTTTATTGTTTTATTCTGCACATTTCTGATGAAATAATAATCACGGCTTTTCCCAGATCCTCAAAACAATGTAAATGATGTAAAAACAACAAGATTCATTCAGGATTAACACCACCCAAAAACTGCTACATTGACAGCACATAGCTACCAAGGACTTTTTTGGAGAACATCAAAGTCTCCATGTGGAACCAATGACCATGTCGCTGTGCTACACTCGTTCTCGTTCTGCTACGGTGACACCCAAAGCCTTTCAACTGTGAAATGTTGTAAAATTTGAAAAACATGCTCATATCCTAGATAGACAGACAGACAGATAGATAGACAGATAGATATAGATAGATGGATAGATAGAGTCAGAAAGATAAACAGACAGATAGATAGATAACAGACAGACAGATAGATACATACATAGTTAGAAAGATAAATAGACAGACAGACAGCTAGATAGATTATAGACAGACAGACAGACAGATGCATAGTCATAAAGATAAATAGACAGACAGACAGATAGATGATTGACAGACAGACAGATAGATAAATAGACAGACAGACAGACAGATAGATAGATAGACAGACAGACAGATAGATGATAGACAGTCAGACAGACAGATAGATAGATACATAGTCAGGTAGATAGATAGATAGATAGATAGATAGATGATAGACAGACAGATAGATAGATACATAGTCAGGTAGATAGACAGATAGATAGATGATAGACAGACAGATAGACAGACTATAACACACTATAACAATTCAACAGTACAAATTCAAAAAACGAACAAACATAATAAATAAAACAGCAGAAATGGTGTGTAAATGTATCACCCACGAGCTGATTAACTTCCTCCGTCTGTTCACAGTGAACACGTGTAAGGAATCTGTAGATCAGCTGTTTTACATTATACACAGAGAATAAAGAATCCATCTCTTTGTGAGGTCTATCCGTTAAGAGTCTGACCTGATCATGGCTGCTGTAGTAAATGGCGGTGGTAGCATCATGTTATGATTGTGCTTTTCATCAACAGGGACTGGCAAACTGGTCAAAAATGCTCAGGGTAAATAAAAAAGAGATAAGACTTTATTGATCCCCTTGGGGAAATTACCTCGTTACATCAGTATGAAAGAAAGGTGGAAAAAAATACAACAAGAGGAAAAACTTTAAAAAAAAAAAAAAAAAAAGAAACTTACTTATCAACTCCAACACTTTTCTAAAAGAACCTAAACGTGGTGATACTGGAGGTTCTGGGATTCATGGAAGTACATCAGTCCATCCTGTTTAATCATCAACCCAGAGACGACAGGACAAATATAAAGAACCTTTGGGCACCTCTGTACTGTGCAGAGGGCAGAAACATCTCCAGATACCATGAAGCTTCTAGTGACCATGAAGCTGGCTCTGCTGATGGCGCTCATGGTGCTGACCGGTGCATTACCGGCAGCAGAGGAGAGCGAGGAGATGAATCCGGCTCCTTCGGAGAGTCGGTCGGCTTTCGCGGCCCTGGACGACGTCCGGCTCATTGCTAACGGCCTTTTGCAGCTGGGTAAGAACTTACGGGACTTTGTGCAGAAGACGAAGAGCCAGATTAATGACATCCTGCAAAAGATCAACATCTTTGACAAGTCCTTCTACCAGCTCTCTGTGCTGGCCAGCGAGATCAAAGAGGAAGAGCAGGAACTGAAGAAGACCACGGTGGTGCTCAAAGCCAATAACGAGGAGATCAAGAGCCTGTCGCTGGAGATCAACTCCAAAGTGGAGGACATCATGAAAGAGAGAATTCAGCTCCGTAACCAAGTTGGAGGGCTGGAGGAGAAGTTAAGTGGACTTTCTCAAGGACTTCTGACCGTGGACCAGGTCGCAGAAATCTCTACACTTAAGGTACAACGACCCAACCATCGCTTTTCTTTTAAAAATTACTGTGAACAAAGGAGCTGATATTTAGTGGGGAGGTTTTTATTTTTAATTCCAACTGAAAGAGGTTCTAGTGCACAACTGTTCCACCAATCAGAAAGTAAAAGGGTGTCCACACCTCCAAATGACACGGCTCTGTCAACAAGATACAGCCATGAAAAAGGGGCGTAACTACCGGGGGGTCAGGTGCACTGGGTTCCATGGTGTGGGGGGGGCCCTCAACGACATGAACATCAACCCCCCACCGCACTGCCCCCCCACTGGCTGCACTCGCCAGGTCGTTATTATTATATTATTATATTGTAGCGGCGATATGTGAGTGACATTCAGCTCAGCCAATCAGAATGCAGCACCCGGTTTATACATGTGCGTTCGGACGTTCTGCAGTGAGTTAGTTTTGTATATGAGACTCGCCGTATGGCCCCAGCATTGAAGTTCGGGTGCTGGAGCTAGGCATGTTGTATCGCTAAAGTGTTGTATCGCTCACTGAAGTCCTGACTAAACAGTTAAAGTGACTCTACCTCGTCGTGTGCCTTTATTCCCACACCTCCACCACCACACACAGCAAAAGACCCGTAGCATCCCCGCCGGACGAGCAGCACTCGCAGCGGCTAGGTGAGCCCACCCTCTACAGTAGCAAGTGGCTCATGCTAGCGGTAAAGTGCGACTATGACGAAAGTAAAAACACGACAGTAAAATATAAAAACAACTAAAGGACAATGAAATATCAGAATACATGTAATCAAAATATACAGTGTGCACAGCAAGGGATTTTGGGAATCTGTGTAACCTGCTTAACGTTACTAGACCAATATATACTGTATATATATATATATATATATAACACTGCTTTTATTTCCAACACACGGGTGTTTATCGTCTCATATCACCTCCAGGTGGAAGCAGCGTCTCGTTGCAGCGAAAAAAAAGCTCATTTGTGAGCAGTATATCTGTTGATGCATGCTCAATAATCCAGGTACACAAATCCACAAAGTTGAATGACACACTGAAGAAGTCATTCGGATTGAGTGACGAAACGTATCTCTACAACAAACTTGTGTCCAGATGAACTGATTCAACTTTGTGGATGTGAGCAGTATAGTTATTCTGTTTTAAGTCCCTTTGCCCCCGCCGGTGACGGAGTGGATTTGGCTACACAGCCAGCAAATAATGTAAATCTTGTGTGTGTGCTGATGTATTGTGATATAAACTATATGATGTCCCTGTTCCACATATTTACAACTCCTACCCCTGGGTTTCCACCCTGAATTTTGCGTTCATAACAATCACAACCTGCTCGCAACACCTTTCACGCTACACGATTTAAAATCGCCGACAGGTCCAGATATTTACCATGTTAGATATGTTCTGCGAGTCGTTGAACGGTTCACACACAGCGATCGAGAGCCGAGTTTCGATCTCAGAGCGAACGCCGATTTGCCCCCAAGCTGCCACATCTACTGGCGACCAGTCGGCAAACAAAAATTAGAGCAAAAATCGTGTAGTGTGAACTAGACGTTAATCTGCGATTCCTCTCGGGCTGCGTGGATGTTGTGCATTAACATTCACAGAAATAAACCAATATTTGTCATTGCTATGAATTCTTTCCAATCAGGAGGTGATTCAAGCCCAAGAGAAGAGCATCTCAGAGCTGCTGAGGGCTGTGAAGGAGCAAAGTGAGCACCTCAATTACCAGAAAAACAAGATCAAAGGTTTGGAGACGAAGGTAAAGTTGTAGTAGATGTCAGTAGAGCCGAGGTTCTCTTGTACTGACACG
The DNA here is from genome assembly GCF_030014385.1 of Trichomycterus rosablanca. Taxonomy (NCBI): domain Eukaryota; kingdom Metazoa; phylum Chordata; class Actinopteri; order Siluriformes; family Trichomycteridae; genus Trichomycterus; species Trichomycterus rosablanca. Next base: position 2,153,766 of record NC_085991.1, on the reverse strand, counting down.
TGTTTGGATGTGAAGCACCTCCTGGACATGAGTTCATTCAATCAGTCATGTTTGTTCACTTGCTTTGGATCAGCAGTTTCTTCTTTTTATGTAAAAGCATGTGTGGGGTGAAATATTTTGGGGGCGCAGTGAGAAATATGGACTATTTGGCCAAAAAAAATGACAAAGTTCAGGTGTCTTTGCCAAAATCCAAGCTTTCAGTCGTATGAAATTTCGAAATAATTATAAATATAAAAGTTTTATGCCTCCAGTGTGAGGCAACAGTTTGGGAAACTGCACAAAGTGGTGTCTATAAAGAACACATTTGCGATTAATAGACATGAAATGACATGAATTTACAGTACAAGCCAGGCCTTCTCGTCCAACTTAATGACTAAATGGGCACCAATTCCCACAGACAACTACAAAATCTTTTTACAATAGTGGAGGCTATTATTGCCTCAATGGAAGGCACAGCCATGTTCATGGAATCAGGTGGCACGGTGGCTCGGTGGGTAGCACTGTCGCCTCACAGCAAGAAGGTCCTGGGTTCGCCCTGTGTCTGCGTGGGTTTACTCCGGGAGCTCCGGTTTCCTCCCACAGTCCAAAAACATGCAGGCAGGTTAACTGGAGACACTGAATTGCCCTATAGGTGAATGTGTGTGTGTCTGCCCTGCGATGGACTGGCATCCCGTCTAGGGTGTTACTGTGTGCCTTGCACCCATTGAAAAGCTGGGATAGGCTCCAGCACCCCCCCACGACCCTGAGGTTAAGAGAGTGAGTGAGTGGTTTTGGAATCAGACGTCCATCAAGCTCATGATCAGGTGTCCAAATAATCATAATTTTGGCCGCACTGTGTATAAAGTCAGTCATAATCTCTCTCACTCTCTGTCTGAAGCCTATCCCAGCTTTTCAATGGGCGCAAGGCACACAGTAACACCCTGGACAGGCGCCAGTCCATCGCAGGGCAGACGAACACACACACACATTCACCTATAGGGTAATTCAGTGTCTCAAATAGACCTGACTGCATGTTTTTGGATTCTCCCGGAGGAAACCCACACAGACACGGGGAGAACATGCATAGAAAGGACCTGGACCGCCCCACTTGGGGATTTAACCCAGGACCTTCTTGCTGTGAGGCGACAGTGCTACTCACCGAGCCACCGTGCCGCCCCAGTCATAATCTTAGAAACACAAACTGCTTGTGTATAAAAACATGAAGTGTGAGGAACATAAAGCTGTGTCGTTATTCCACATCCAGCTGAACTCCGCCGGCCTTCAGGACACCGCTGCTAAATCCCAAACCACTAGCGTGTCAGATTATCTACTCAACTATTCCACTGACGGAAGCTTCTCGAGTGGTGAGACCGGCAGTGATGATCTTACTTGAGGTATTTCTGAACGATCCTTTATGACCGTGTCGACCACTGTAATGTTTCTGCTGTAGATTTACCAAGAGACTGTGGTGAGATCTTCAGAACTGGAGAGAAGACCAGCGGCCTGTACTCCGTTAAGCCGAACCAGTCCGAACCGTTCCTGGTACTCTGTGAATTTACAGACGGTAAGAAGACGCACACAAAGGAGTTCGGCTTTGAAATCTCTCGACATGAGTAGAAATAAGCAGATTCTCTCTCTCCTCTCACTGCAGAGGGAGCCTTCACCGTGGTTCAGCGCAGACAGGACGGCTCTGTCGATTTCAACCAGTCCTGGCAAAAATACGAGGACGGATTCGGAGACTTCAGCGGTGAGTGACGGTTTAGGAATGTCGGTGCTCCTCGAGTTAAAAATACACCAATGAGAATTCACTTAACAGCAGCTACGCAGGCAGCCTGACGCAGACCTGAGCTTTTTAGTTTTTCTCCTTGGTGTTGACGTTTTTGGGTCTCGGCTTTCTACAGCGTTTGACCGATATTCTGTCCATAATTTTTTTTCCTCCCCTGCGTCATGCTTCCTCTCCACCAATGCCGATCCCCGCTCTGATTGAGGAGAACGAAGCTAACCCACGCCCCCTCCGACACGTGGGCAGCAGCCGTATGCATCTTGTCACCTACACTTTGACGAGTGCAGTGCGGATCAGCACTGTGTACGGAGAGACACACCCTGACAGCACTTTTTTCCCCGTCTCTGTGCAGGCGCCATCAATCAGCCAGCAGAGGTTGTAGTGCATTAGTTATGAGAGAGAGACCCCATCCGGCTTATTCCCACCCCTATCTGAACAACAGGCCAATCGTTGTTCATGTGGCCGCTCAGCCCAGCCGGCAGGCAGAGAAAACCAAAGAAAACCACAAATACCATAATAAATCCATACTGGAAATGAGGGGCGGAACAACAAGGTGATAACCAATCACAGTTCAGCACAATTTAGCGTGTTTTTGCAGTATTTTGCAGGTGAAGTTGTATTTTAGCGGTAGCCTAGTGGGTACGGCTTCGGGCTATCAATTGAAAGCTTAAATAGTTTGAATCCCAACTCTGCCATGCAGCCCCTGTTTGACCCTTGAGCAAACCCTTTAACCCTCACAGCTCCAGGGGTGCCGTGCAATGACTGACCCTGAGCTCTGACCCCAGCGTCAGTGTGTGCGTGTATCTGTATATATAATAAATAAAGACGTTCTATCCTATTCTAGGAGAGTTCTGGCTCGGCCTGAAGAAGATCTTATCCATCGCCAGGCAGGGCGACTCTCTACTGCGCTTTCAGATGGAGGACTGGAAGCAGGAGAAACAAACTATGGAGTTCCAGTACACTCTGGAGGGCGCCGAATCCAACTACACAATCCACCTGAAATCAGAAGATCTGACCTCTGAAGTGGACATCCCAACAGGAATGAGGTTCTCCACGAAGGACAACAACGATGGGAATCGATCCACCGACCCAACCTGCGCCCACGATTATACAGGTGTGGCCTCTATATGATGCGTATTTTAACTTAACATATAAAAACACCTTTTCGGGAACATAATGTGGCGTCTCTGTTTCAGGAGGCTGGTGGTTCAGCGCTTGTGGTGATGTCAACTTGAATGGTAAATGCGTCCAAGGCCGACCTCGCAGGAAAGGACTCCATGGGAAGCACAATAAAGGGCAGCACTTAAAATCCACACAGATATCCATTCGTCACTCTCGGCAAACGTAGTCGCTCATAAATCTGTCCGAAAACCTGCTGATCTCTCTACACAGACGCATCTCACGTCATCCTACACTCCCGAGAAGAGGGCGTGTCTAAATTCTTAGATCCCTTAAAATGCTCCTACTGAGGCGCCTTAATTCTGAGTGATGATCTGACTGAATGACGAGGGAGCGTCCGACGCCTCCTCAGCGCTGAGGGCAATCCCAGCATTCAGTGCGGCATGACTTCTCACAACAAATTGACAGACATGGCGGACGAACATAATGCGGAGCAACCAACAGAGTTCTTTTAAAATGTAAATAAATTCTGGTTGATGTTTAATGTGTATAAAGCTGCACAAGTGTCGATTATTACGTTATCTGGCGTTCTAGCGAGTTGTGCCGCCTCAGCCCGTCAGTTTAAGAGGCCTTAACTGTGTTAGCTTGGTCAGATAAAACTACGGTGACGTAATCGGCGTAATCTCTGTATAAGTAGAGCGTCTAAATAATCTGCCTTATAAATTTGAAGTCTTATTAGAATCCTCTCTACTGAGGAGCTGATCAGGTAGGTAGGAGGGAGAAGGACGGGTCACCAGGTTTTCAGACAGACCCCATGAGTGACATTTTAAAAAGAAACATTTGTATGTGTAATTGACATAATCCAAAAGGCATAAAACAGATCTTAATATTTTTATTTGAATATAATAAGTGTACCTGGGGTTCAATATGATTGTTCTGGATGATCAGATAATGAGAATAAATGTGTATTTTACTTTACAGAACCGGCCGTATATTATGTTTAAACTGTTTTAATAATAAAGTTCTCATTTTCCTGGATCATGCATACTGCAAAAATTATGCTACCCCAGATTAAAACATCAATGGTCTGCTTACTGTGAGTCTTAATACTTAAGTAAAAAGCTGTACATATTTAAATGATCTTCTTTGGACCATGTCTGCTCCTTTGCTGATGTGTGTTAAACCCTGTGGTTTTAAGAAAACAGCATTTCTAACCTAAATGAAAAATCATCGGCCGCTCAGGTGGCGCAGCAGTAAAAACACACGCTGGAACACCAGGGCTGGGATCTCGAATACATCGTATCGAGCAGAGCAGCCACATGAACAATGATTGGCCTGTTGTTCAGATATGGGCAGAATATTAAAGCCGGATAGGGACTCTCTCATAACTGATGCAGTTACGACCTCTGGATGGAAAAGAGTGCTGATCAGGGTGTGTCTCTCCGTACACAACGCTGAGCTGCACTGCACTCGTCAAAGTGTAGGTGACAAAATGCATATGGCTGCTGCCCACGTGTCGGAGGGGGCGTGGGTTAGCTTTGTTCTCCTCAATCAGAGTGGGGGTGAGCATTGGTGGAGAGGAAGCGTGACGCAATCGGGCAATTGGACGCTCTAAAAAGGGAGAAAAAGGGGAAAAAAATCCATGAAAGTTACATCATTTTTGTGATCGTCTTAACTGTTTAGTAGCAGCTCATTGACAAAATACTGTTTGCACTAGTAAAAAATATTAATTGTTTATTGTTGGTATCATCCCAAGGAACTAAGAAATGCAAAGAAATATTTTTTGAGACCAATAAAGGGTTAAAGCTTTTAAAAGTCTTTATAGGAAGTCTGCGCTTCAGAAAACAGTTCCCACATTCCATCACAAACCACCCAGGATTTTAAAACCTGCTTCATGTAGCTGCATAGCTCCAGGTTTCTTTTATTTTGTCCATCACCTGCACGACACCAATCTGTGAGGCTTATCAAAATTAGCTCGTTCACAAGTGGTGCTCAGATCTTCGGCCTGCCTACATCCCAGCTGCCTGAGATGTGTCCCAAGGTGCCACCGCGCCAATGGCTTATTCACGCCACGCTGCGCCTCTTCACTGGTGATTAGGTGCTAATTGTGGTATCTCCATGTCCTTCAGTGTGTGGATCATCTCAGGCATCCTGTCTCTATGACGCCGCATGAGCGGGAAGTCTGACAGTGACGCCCGGGCACAAGTGTCCGCAGGAACCCTTCTTCAGTTACCGTCTTGACTGCCAGTCTATTTTTGGGCCCTTAACGACTGGTGCTGCCAGCTACAGGAGAACCACAAGGCTTCCCTCCCCTCCGTTTTTGAAAAAGGAGCGTGCAGCAGCGCTGACCCCATTTCAATTCGGGTTTTTCTCCTCTCCTCGAGCGATGGAAGACAGTCCGCTGCAGGTGCTGCATTTCCCCACCACTCCGTATCCTGACCAGAGGCCCGGCACCGGTGGCCTGAGGAGGAAGGTCTTCGTGTTCAAGTCCAAGATAAACTATCTGCACAACTTCGTGCAGAGTGTCTTCTCTTCTATTGACCTGCGAGACCGCCAAGGCTCGACCGTCGTGGTTGGAGGAGATGGGCGTTACTTTAACACGACTGCCATCCAGGTCATCGTTCAGATGGCCGCAGCCAATGGGGTCAGTTGCTTCTTTTATCCAAACACTAAACGCTGCTTTGTGATTGGAAGTCTGCATTGTTTATTTATTTATTTATTTATTTAACGCACAGGAGCTGTAATGTATGTAATGTAAGCTTCCGGACATTGTTTAGTGGCTTTATTATGCATAAACAGTTCCAACACGCTGCAGCTTGTTATTATTAATATTATATGATGAGCAGGAGCCAGCTGCAGGCCGACTATAAAACCACCACCTCTTTAAATAGACGTAATTATTATGTTGTCTTCTGTCCAGCTCTAAATCTGCCACACAGATTGTCATTCTTGACACCTCGGGGGTAAATTCTACACGATGACACTGACCACGAGTGAGCCAGTCAGGTTTCTCTGCTAGAGAGAATATCATGATACACGTGGATTGTGGACACTGATCCTAATGATTGAATTCTGGTGTATAGACTTAATAATGCCAAATAAATTATAGGCTTAACTTTAGGAAAGGGCGGTTTCTGTTTCTTTTAAAACCACCTCCTTGTTTCTACACTCACTGTCCATTTTATCAGCTCCACTTACCACATAGGAGCACTTTGTAGTTCTACAATTACTGACTGTAGTCCATCTGTTTCTCTACATGCTTTGTTAGCCCCCTTCCATGCTGTTCTTCAATGGTCAGGACCACCACAGGACCCCCACAGAGCAGGTATTATTTAGGTGGTGGATCATTCTCAGCACTGCAGTGACACTGACATGGTGGTGGTGTGTTAGTGTGTGTTGTGCTGGTATGAGTGGATCAGACACAGCAGCGCTGCTGGAATTTTTAAACACCTCACTGTCACTGCTGGACTGAGAATAGTCCACCAACCAAAAATATCCAGCCAACAGCGCCCCATGGGCAGCGTCCTGTGACCACTGATGAAGGTCTAGAAGATGACCGACTCAAACAGCAGCAATAGATGAGCGATCGTCTCTGACTTTACACACACTAACACACCACCACCATGTCGGTGTCACTGCAGTGCTGAGAATGATCCACCACCTAAATAATACCTGCTCTGTGGTGGTCCTGTGGGGGTCCTGACCATTGAAGAACAAGGTGAAAGGGGGCTAACAAAGCATGTAGAGAAACAGATGGACTACAGTCAGTAATTGTAGAACTACAAAGTGCTTCTATATGGCAAATGGAGCTGATAAAATGGACAGTGAGTGTAGAAACAAGGAGGTGGTCATAATGTTATGGCTGATCAGTGTATGTTGAAAGCTTTGCCAGATTAGGCAACTGTGTAGGTGTCCATATTCTTTTGGCCATAATGTTTGTTTGATGTAAAACACTCAAAGAAATCTCCACCATTAATGGTGTACAAAAATATGTATATATAACGCTAGATGTAAAGTGCGGTGGAGGATAAACAGCCCAGGGTTCCTTAATTCTGCTGCATGACATGACATTCTAGAGAGGTGTGCACTACTAACCTTGTGTCAGCAGTTTGGGGAAGATCCTTTTCTGTTCCAGTATAACAGTGCCACAATGTACAAAGTAACGCCCATAGGAAAATAATCATACAGTTGAGATGTAATGAAATGCAGACTGTAAAAAGTTCAGTGTTATTTAGCAGGAGTAAAATTCTTACCTGTGCTGGCGTGCTCACCTGTCTCAGGTAGGTCGTCTGGTGATTGGTCAGAACGGCTTCATGTCCACACCTGCGGCGTCCTGTGTGATCAAGAAGTTTAAGGCTATTGGTGGAATTTTGCTCACTGCCAGTCACAACCCTGGAGGACCAGACGGCGACTTCGGCATCAAGTTCAATACGGCTAATGGAGGTGAAAATAAAAAAGTTTAAGCTAATACCAACAGGGTGTGTGTCGAATCTCTGACCTGAACCCCTTTAACCTCTTGAACCTGGGGCGGCTCATAGGAACAAAATCAGTAAAAAAAAAAGTGTTAGTCCATGATGACCTGATTTTTTGACCTATTGTTATTACTTCTTAATAACTAATTTATATAATAAAACAGATGCTAATATTAATAATCCATTCCTACAATAAAATCATTCCAGTCTTTTCCATCGTGGTTTATGACAACACAGGACTCTGAAGCACTTTTTAAGCCACTTACTTGCGCTACACTTGAACTAACACTAAAATATGAAGCATTTGTTCATGTTGAAAGGTTTTAAATGGGTGTTGAGTGAGTGGACGAGTGGTTGCTCGTCACAATAGCACCTAATATGAAGCGCCGAAGTACAAGCTGTCACGAGCCCAGCCCCTCTGTGCTTCCAGAGCATGTGGAGTTGGTGTAGGTGCCACGCCCCTCTCTTTACAGGAGCACAAGCTAAAGCCAACGCCCCTCATTATGATTGGTCCCCGCTGCTAATTACACCTTGTTAGTTTGTTTGGGCACGCCGGAAGTCGTACTTTTGGAGGGGCTACTGTCACATATCCAGCCTGTCTAGGAGTTTGGAGTTTGTTTAAGTGCCACGCCCCTCTCCCCGGGAGAGCTCTCTGTCTCCAGCCAATGCCCCTTTTTTGATTGGTCCTGTTGGTGTTGTGGCGCAGCACCAACACCAACAAACATTGTGTAGCTATAGTCACATGTAATTAATAGACACCTACAAGGTGCAATTTGGCCTCCAATTTGCTTCCTGCATAGAATAGATCCGGATACACAAAGTCCTTCTTGTACACGGTGCTCATGTTTAGATTCTCAGGTGTTTAAGGTGTTACCCATCCACAGACCCCCAAATACAGCCCCTGTAATTCAGGATATATTTTCATTAATGCCATTTTAGACACAACAAGATCTGGAAAATTTCTGGGATTCAAGCAAGGGCATGTACTGTATATATATATATTGTTTTGCTGTAAGATCCCATCTGCCCCAGGGAAGACAATCGGCATGTAGGATTGATTTATACCCAAATCGGTTGAGAGTGCCTTCCACATGGATGCATGGGCCCAGAGAATGCCACAAAAACAATCCCCAGATCATAAAGCTGCCACAGCCGTCAAAAGTAGGAAGTGGTCATAATAATGTGACTCGACAGTCGGCAGCTTCGGGTTAATTTAAGTGGTTCTGAGATCTTTCTGAAACACAGGTCCTGCACCCGAGGATGTGACTGAAAAGATCTTCCAGATAAGCAGAAGCATTGAGGAGTATGCAATCTGCCCTGAACTCCGAGTGGACCTGGCGACCATCGGCAGGCAGAGTTTCGACCTGGAGAACAAATTTAAGCCATTTACAGGTAAAAGCATGTTCAGCTTTTCTGATAATTCACACCAGTCTGGTGAATGTAAATTAATAAAAACGATTAGATTCAGTGATGTAAACAATAATCAATCCTTTCTGATTTCCTTCATTGTTGTGTATTTCTTAAAGTAAATAAATGCAGATTAAATAAAACATGACATTACACAAGCAATGGACACAAAAGGACAAAACTATCCAGTGTGCAGGCCACTCTTGTATCAGATAAAGTAACTCTGCTTAACTTTTAACAATGTTTAAATCAGTTTCCAAGTATGAACTGCTCAAGTCTTGCCACATCTTTTTTGGATCAGAACTGGTCATTAGGGAATTCAGAAATGACACCTGAGCTTCAGCTAATAGACACATGGCCTTACATCATTTTGTAATAGAGTGGAATTTAGTGTTCTCTCAATTATATCAAGTAATCCAGGTCCTGGAGTGAAAACCTCCTTTAACATCACACTGCCATCGGCATGTTTGTCTCTTGGATGTTTTCGCTATAAAAGTGTTGCATTTGCTTCTTGCCAAAAATAATAAGACCCTTATGATCATGGACGTAACTACCGGGGGGCAGGTGCACTGGGGCCCGTCATAAACTAAAGCCTCCACCGCACTGCCCCCGCCCCCCCCACCCCCCGCCATTGGCTGCACTCGCATGGTTGTTATTATTATATTACAATATTTTCGTTAAGTAAAACAGTGAGTGAGTACCTTCAATTCATGTTGATCAGGTATCAGCATACAGCAGTTATAATATAAATAAATTTATATATATATATATATATATATATATATATATATATATATCATGGGGCCCATGAGCTTCCAGTCACGCCACTGCTTATGATACAGACATTCCGGTCTAAAATGGTCTGTTTTGTTTTGGCAAATATTAGATGGACACTGATGTTTCTCTTAGTTAGAAGTAATTTTCACCCTGCTAATTCTCCACAAATCACATTTGTCTAGTCAGATTTTCAGATTGAGCAGTCATGAACACAACCTTAGCGAGACACGTGCCATTCTGAGGTCAGACACTGGGGTCAAATGTGTTGTCATTTACTTTGGTTAATGAGGTGTGAAATCGAGAAGGAATCAATAATACTGTATATCCTACTTATTACTTTGACATGTTATTGATGTGTGGTTAATTTTCCTTCAGTCGAGATTGTGGACCCGGTGGAATCGTACGCCAACATGCTGAGGAACGTCTTTGACTTCGCGGCACTGAAGGAACTGCTGTCCGGCGAGAATCACATACGGATCCGCTTAGACGCCATGCATGGAGGTGGGAACTTTAAACTACTGGACTGTCCAGAGATACAATGACATTACATTTACAAAAACAGTAAGGCTGTTCTAACACTTGCGGTTTTGCGTTGAACCCTTAAACCTGGGTCTAGAGTGTGTGACTGTGGACTTTTTCTTTCTGTACATGGACGCTCTTTACAAGTGATTTCCAGACTGCGTCCTAAACCACATCTTATGTCCTACATAGTGTATAACCAAACCATTCAAAGTGCACCAATTAAACATAACATTTAGTCACAAGTGTGCAGTTTGGGACCCAGTCACTTCTAATGCTGTGGTAATTTCTAGATCCACATTTAGAAGGCACTGATCCATCCATGTTTAAGCCAGAATCACTCAACAGATTCTTTAGTGAAGAAGTCCGAACCACACAAGACTGGTGCAAACGCAATTCGAAAGTGACATTCTTTCCAAACAAGCTTAGACCCTGGGTACAGAGCAGAATATTAAAACCAGATGTAAACATCAGCCCTGGTGGTGCAGGGATGGCTCCACTGTTGACGATTTGTGTGAGGAGGATGTGTATTGTAGTGACAGACACTTATATCTGTGTACTTCATCAAGGCTGGATCATTTAGATAGCGTTTCCACCCTGCATTCAGTACTGAGTGATTAAAAGGAACATCCGAGTCAAACTTTGGCCAAAATAAGGAACCTTTCAAGACAGCGTGTTGATTTGCCTTCCAAACTGGTTAGAATTAATTTCGGGTGCATGAGCATGAGAACGTCTGCGTTTCAACAATATTTCTACATCTTCAGAATAATATCAACCCAAATATTTTTGGTCCACAGTCTCTGGTTTTTAATTGCAGCTTTTATTTATTTATTTGGTGTCTCTGTACAGTCTGATATTGTGTCCCCGTGTCCCTGCAGTTGTTGGCCCGTATGTAAAAAAGATCCTGTGTGAAGAGCTGGGTTCTCCTGCCAACTCAGCCATCAACTGCATCCCTCAGGAGGACTTCGGTGGTCAGTGTCCAGATCCAAACCTGACCTATGCTACTGATCTGATTGAGAGCATGAAAAGTGGCCGGTATGACTTCGGAGCTGCATTCGATGCTGATGGTGTGGGTGTTTTTGAGCTTTCTGTATTTTTATGTTATTTAAAACCATGTGATTTTAGGGCGGTGGTAATAATATAATTTAATAATAAGTATAAATCTTACCCTGCGTGTTTCTCTCTAGGACCGGAACATGATTTTGGGGAAGCATGGATTTTTCATTAACCCCTCCGACTCGGTTGCTGTCATTGCTGCAAACGTCTTCTGCATCCCTTACTTTCAGCACATGGGGGTGAGAGGCTTTGCTAGAACTATGCCCACCAGTGGAGCACTTGACAAGTAAATATTATTTTTAGAAGGGGTATATCATATGGCCAAAATATGTGGACTTCTAACCAAAAGCTTGTTGGACATCCCATTTAAAAACTATAAACATTTATCAGCTCAGCTTCAACAGCCTTTACTCTTCTGGAAAGACCTTCCACAAGTGTCTTTGTAGGAATCTGTACCTATTCAGTCAAAAGAAGACCTGGCTTGCAATTGACTTTCCAATTTATACCAAAAATGTTAAGTAGGGTTGAGGTCAGAGCTCTAGGCCTCTTTCTAGGCCTCGTAAAGGGCAGTCATGCTGGAACAGGAAAGAACCTTTCTCAAATAATTGCCGTAAAAAGCTGATTTAGCAATAGTTATGGATTAAAAAAACAAAACTCCAACATTAGGACGAGTGTCCACTTACTTTTGGCCATACAGTTTGCTATACTTACTTCCTTTGTGTTGTGATTTTAATAAACTCAGCAGCCAGAAAGCTAATAGACTTACTCTCTACACAGTGTGGCTAAAGCTACCAAGATTCAGCTGTATGAAACGCCGTCAGGGTGGAAGTTCTTTGGAAAGCTAATGGACGCTGGCCGACTTTCTCTCTGTGGAGAGGAGAGCTTTGGCACAGGTAAATAAATGCAGTAACGAGCCTGTGAATGGTTTATACTTAGACCTTGACCCTAGATTTGTAAATGTCATCTATAATTAAGATGAAACTATCCAGTGGCGTGTAGAGTAGAGCAGGTTTCCCTTATTACTCTTGAGCTTTTGCTCTGTGTCCCAAAATAAATCAGAATCAACATGTTATGATGCAGGAGGTTATAGTGGATGAAGAGAAAGTATTCAACCACTGTTATTGTTATTAAATACACAGATACAGAGCTTAAGCCTCGTTCACTGGAACTAGCAGAACTTCTTTAACGCTCACAAACGAAACCTCGTTCTTTGGAACCGACAGATTTAGAGACCACATCTATTTCATTAGGACTGGAGTAACCAAACTACACTAGTGTGATCTCGGATGTTAGCTATACAGAGATGTTCTGTCATCACCATCTTCTAATTTCCTAATACACAGAGTTTATCAGTACAGTAATATTGTAAATATACCTACATGTTTCAGGTGCAGACCATATCCGTGAGAAAGACGGGCTTTGGGCCGTGCTCACCTGGCTCTCCATTCTCGCTAACAAAAAGCAAAGTGTCGAGCAGGTCATGATCCATCACTGGAAAACCTACGGCAGGAACTATTACACCAGGTACACTGACCAAAGGTCTAAATAATATCCAATCTAACAAATCTGTGCCCAAAGACTACAAAAGTGAATATTAAAATATTACTGAGCTGATACCATTTCAATTTAAGTAACATTTAACTCTAGACGACCATAGTGAGCGGCATGTAACACTTAATGGGCTGTGACGGACAAGAGAGGCGGACACACTCAGAGATGTTTTGTAATGTATTTAATAATAAAGATACAGAAGACAAGTATAAACAAGACAAAAACAAAACACAAGACCTATGCTAACTGCTAAGCTAAACACACATGAACTAAGCTAAATGCTAAACACGAAACAGGAACCTAAACCCTAAGCTCAGTTAACAGACTAACACTAAACAGGACTCCAGAACATGGACAAGAACAAAGTTGAACATGAACTAGACTAACAAACAGGAACAAGACGAATCAAGGTACAAACAGAAACAAACAGACAGTACCTAACTAAGAAACAAACGAACAGAGATAGACAGGAGAGGAAATAGGAACAAACAGAGCTAAACAAGGCTAACAGGGCTAAACAGGAACTAATAAACCAAACAAACAGGATGAAACAGAGAGGCCAAGCTAATTAAATTAAAATAACAAGAGCAAGGTGCAAGGAGGAAGGAGCATGGCGGAAGGAGCAAGGCGCAAGGAGGAAGGAGCAAGAAGGAAGGAGCAAAGAGGACGGAGCATGGTGGAAGGAGGAAGGAGCATGGTGGAAGGAGCAAGGAGGAAGGAGCAAGGAGCAAGGCACAAGGAGCAAGGAGCAAGGCACAAGGAGCAAGGAGGAAGGAGCAAGGAGGAAGGGGCAAGGAGGAAGAGGCAAGGAGGAAGAGGCAAGGAGGAAGGGGCAAGGAGGAAGGGGCAAGGAGGAAGGGGCAAGGCGGAAGGAGCAAGGCGGAAGGGGCAAGGAGGAAGGGGCAAGGAGGAAGGGGCAAGGAGGAAGGAGCAAGGAGGAAGGGGCAAGGAGGAAGGGGCAAGGAGGAAGGAGCAAGGAGGAAGGGGCAAGGCGGAAGGAGCAAGGAGGAAGGAGCAAGGAGGAAGGAGCAAGGCGGAAGGAGCAAGGAGGAAGGAGCAAGGCGGAAGGAGCAAGGCGGAAGGAGCAAGGCGGAAGGAGCAAGGAGGAAGGGGCAAGGCGGAAGGGGCAAGGCGGAAGGAGCAAGGAGGAAGGGGCAAGGCGGAAGGAGCAAGGAGGAAGGGGCAAGGTGGAAGGAGCAAGGCGGAAGGAGCAAGGAGGAAGGAGCAAGGAGGAAGGAGCAAGAAGGAAGGAGCAAGGAGGACGGAGCATGGTGGAAGGAGGAAGGAGCATGGTGGAAGGAGCAAGGAGGAAGGAGCAAGGAGCAAGGCACAAGGAGCAAGGAGCAAGGCACAAGGAGCAAGGCGGAAGGAGCAAGGCGGAAGGAGCAAGGAGAAAGGGGCAAGGCGGAAGGAGCAAGGCGGAAGGAGCAAGGAGGAAGGAGCAAGGAGGAAGGAGCAAGGCGGAAGGAGCAAGGCGGAAGGGGCAAGGAGGAAGGGGCAAGGAGGAAGGAGCAAGGCGGAAGGAGCAAGGAGGAAGGAGCAAGGAGGAAGGAGCAAGGAGGAAGGGGCAAGGCGGAAGGAGCAAGGCGGAAGGAGCAAGGAGGAAGGAGCAAGGAGGAAGGAGCAAGGAGGAAGGAGCAAGGAGGAAGGGGCAAGGCGGAAGGAGCAAGGAGGAAGGAGCAAGGCGGAAGGAGCAAGGAGGAAGGAGCAAGGCGGAAGGAGCAAGGAGGAAGGAGCAAGGAGGAAGGGGCAAGGCGGAAGGAGCAAGGCGGAAGGGGCAAGGAGGAAGGGGCAAGGCGGAAGGGGCAAGGAGGAAGGGGCAAGGAGGAAGGGGCAAGGAGGAAGGAGCAAGGCGGAAGGGGCAAGGAGGAAGGGGCAAGGCGGAAGGGGCAAGGAGGAAGGAGCAAGGAGGAAGGGGCAAGGAGGAAGGAGCAAGGAGGAAGGAGCAAGGCGGAAGGAGCAAGGAGGAAGGAGCAAGGAGGAAGGAGCAAGGAGACCGTACAGAGCCAAACCAAACAAATCCAACATAATCTCCCAAGACTGTTCCCCAGCTCCCCTGTTAAATACCCTTATATGAGGGGTAGCTGGGGCTAATTAGCAGGGGGGATTAATCATAATGAAGGGCGTCGGCTTGAGACGGAGAGCTCTCCCTGAGAGAAGGGCGTGACACATAAACAAACTCCACATGCTCTGGGAGCTCAGGAGCTGTAGGAGCACAGAGAGTCTGGAATCGTGACACAGCAACACATGTAAGAAAAGATGTAAACCTTAAGAAGAGAGAGACACAACAACACAGGGCCACATCAGGCTGCACTCATGTCTGTAAAAGTCAGTAATCTGAGGCTACAGATCAGAAAAATGTTGGCTGGCCTGAATCTTGATTTCTGATTCATCATGCATTTGGCAGGTTTGATCTAAACTCATGAATATAAATTCATGAAAACAAACTGGTTTGACACCAATTTAGGTGTAATGGAATGGTAAATGTTTCCTTGGCACATATGGGGCCCCACTGATACTAATCAAGCATAACCTCATAACATTTCATTTCATCTCATAAAGGCTACTTCCAGTATAATAATGTTCTGTTGAGTGAATTTGGTTTGAACCAATAATTTCCACCAGTATGAACTGTTTTTAATACCCGTCAGATATGATTACGAGCATGTGGATATAGACACGGCAGTGGAGATGATGCTGGATCTCGAGGTGATCATTACAGAAAAAGCTTTTACTGGGCAGAAATTTACCATCGGAGACAAAACCTACGAAGTGGAGAAAGCCGACAACTTTGAGTACAGCGATCCGATAGACGGAAGCATCACAAAGAACCAGGTGAAAATAGCATGTCTGTATCTTCCATTAGATTTTGTTTATAGAGCTGAAACAATCACATGTGACCAATAAGCATGGCGCTGTACTAACGTCACTCTCTACAGGGCCTGCGGATCATATTTAAAGGTGGTTCACGCATCATATTTCGTCTGAGTGGAACCACTTTAAGTGCCACCATTCACCTCTACGTCGACAGCTATGAGAAAGATGTAAACAATCTCTTCCTGGACCCACAGGTATTAAAACATTGCTGATATGAACAGAAAGGTATATAACAAGGTGGTATTTAAGCACATTTGTTTGTGTTATTTAACGTACGTCAAGTGCAAACCTCCAGCTCATATTGTATTTTGACTTGGTAACAAAAAAAGTATGTAAACATACTGTGGCGCCGGCGAGCAGGAAGGCGAGCGTCGGGGCCTCGAGTGAGCTGCCCTTGGCAGATCTCTCAGTGGTTTAGGACGTACACTCATTCATGCACACATACATCCATACAACAGACAAACATATATGCTACCTATCCAGCTCTCACCGCAGCCACCCAGTCTCCCACACTGGGATACACGCTGACGGTAAGCCTGGATACCACGGCTCCTCCCACTGACGCTACATAGCCCCCTCCCTAAAGGTCAACCGTCCCGGTGACCTACTCACCAGCGACCACTGGGTGGCTCCATGTCCGGACCTCACCCCATTACACTGCCGAGCCGCTGTTTCAACACCCCCCCTGCTGCACCTGGCTTTCCATGCCCTCGCAACAACCCCGGGGCCAGCGCACTCAGACAGATCGGGCATATTGGCCCACCGAACCACCAGAGCCACCCAGACATCACAATCCCACTTCTGACACCAATGTGGCGCCGGCGAGCAGGAAGGCGAGCGTCGGGGCCTCGAGTGAGCTGCCCTTGGCAGATCTCTCAGTGGTTTAGGACGTACACTCATTCATACACACATACATCCATACAACAGACAAACATATATGCTACCTATCCAGCTCTCACCGCAGCCACCCAGTCTCCCACACTGGGATACACGCTGACGGTAAGCCTGGATACCACGGCTCCTCCCACTGACGCTACAATACGTTTAAAGAAAATAGAAATGGCTTGGAAAAATCATTCAGGAAATATATTAAAATGTATGTAAGGTGTTTAAAATAATTAAATCTTGTAAATATTACACCAGTTTTATGAAAAATAAGTTATGACGATGTGCAATGAGTAGAAATCATACTAAAGTTGCTTCATATAATAGCCTTTCTAATGCAATCCACTCAAAAAGAGAGTTGCAGAATGACCTGAAAGCAGCATGAACAACAGTTACACAAACATTAGGCGCTGAACTGCACCTCAGTCACCTTTTTCTAGTCGCTTTGTACTTACAGGGCTGCTGTAACCTAGTGGTTAAGGTACCAGACTAGTCATTAGAAGGTTGTCTGTTCAAGCCCCACCTTGAACAAGACCCTTAACCCTCAATTGCTTGGATTGTAGTCACAACTGTGAGTCTGTTTGGATAAAAAGCGTCTGCTAAGTGCTGAAAATGTAAATGTACCCGACTGATCTGCAATAAGCTCAGAGATATGTCTGAACTTTGCACACAGACATTAACACAAACCAGTACAACAGTCAGATTAAAGTAAATGAAAGTCAAATATAGAATAACATCACCAGACTCATGCTGGGTTACATCCTGAAGTGTGCTTAGAAGTGCGCGTTACATGCTTGAGGAGCTAGGAATTAGTCGAGCAAAATTAGTTTCAAATTGCTCCAAGCTCCCTAGATAAGTAACCTACGTATGCTTTAGAGTACTGACGTCATGATCCCTACCTAGTGCACTTTTTACAGAATTTAAACGCGCTTTATCCCTAACCTTGTTTTAACGGACGTTTTTTGATGTTCCTCAGGTGAAGCTGGCCGAGCTTGTAAATATCGCGCTTAAGTTATCCCAGCTGTGTGAGAGAACGGGAAGAAACACTCCCACTGTCGTGACATGATGTACATTTATGATCGTCTTTGTGTATTTTTTTAATAAAACTACATTTTGAAAGAGTTGTTTCTGTTTTCTGATCTGTTCTCAACTTCTTGAGCGCGCGCGTGCGCCATCTTCTGTCTTAACGACTGACAATGCATAATGATTCACTTTAGAGAATCGAGTCCTTAAGTCATTGAATCATTTAGTTGCGTCGAGTAATTATAGTTCTGTGATAAAAAAGAAACACGAACAGTTGCAGAAATGATCAAAATCCTTACTTTGAAAGAGTACAAGTGTATATAAACTTTCGACTTTAACCTGGTAGGTTAGGGTCCACAATAGCGCCACACAAAAGAACCGAATCATTTCGATGACGCTTGTACTGAACCGATTTTCAACCAGCATTTGCATTTTCACATAAACGGCAATGTATCGGTTAACACACGATTCAGTCGAGTCATTGATTCAGTCCAACGTTGCTTAGTGAGATTATTTACTTAATTTCTTTTACAAACATAAAGTTCATTAATATTAGGAGTTTAAATCCAAACATTAGTTTCAAAATTAAACACATGACTGGTTATAGACTGGTTATTGGCTTAAATTCCAGCCAATAGTGAGAAGTGAAGGTGTTATGTGAAAGCTTTGATGTTCATGATTTGGAATGAAAATTGAATGAATTAAACTCAATAACAAAGCAAAATAGAAGCATTTTTTACAAGAGGTCTCAGATTTTTGGCCCCCACTGTATGTCAGACTGAATTCTTAATGGATTGTTATTGTCCATTATCCAATAAGCACATTTCATATTCCATACAGTCTCATTGTGCTTTAACAATAACAATAATAAAAAAGTATAAAAAACATTGTTTCATGTCGTATTTTAGGATGTTTGTATTATTTAGGTGGGTAGCACTGTTGCCTCACAGCAGGAAGGTCCTGAGTTTGATACCCAGGCGGGGCGGTCCGGGTCCTTTCTGTGCGGAGTTTGCATGTTCTCCCCGTGTCTGCATGAGTTTCCTCTGGAAGCTCCGGTTTCGTCCCACAGTCCAGAAACATGCAGTCAGGTTAAATTGAGACACTGAATTGCCCTATAGGTGAGTGTGTGTGTGTGTGTCTGCCCTGCGATGGACTAGCGTCCCGTCCAGGGTGTTACTGTGTGCCTTGTGTCCGTTGAAAAGCAGGGATAGGCTCCGGCACCCCAAGACAAGATGATGAGGGTGCTTGTATTGCTTAAGCTTTCAATCTCCTGACCAGTGTAAACTCTGGGAATTAGGGGTGTTTTATCAAATAAAATGGGCCAAAATTAAACCACAGTGCTGAAAAAGCAAATTTACATCCTACCGTTGATCTCTGGAATTGGCAACAGAGGCTTTGCACCAAAATACTTATCATTAACTTTCCATCATAATTATTTATGACTCACTTTAATTAAGAGCTACAGTCTATAATCTCTTTTAATTTTAGTTTTTATTTACATTTTAAATAGCTGAGTATCAAAATATAGTATAAACTGTATGGGTGTCTGGCCCTAGTGCACGTGTCGAACTCAAGGCCCGTGGGCCAAATCCGGCCCACCACATCGTTTTATGAGGCCCGCGAGAGCTTAAAAGACGTATGATTGTCTTAAAATACAATGTAAAATCATACGTAAACTGCATCTCCCACAATGAATGCCCATTTTGTGACCGCATCCCGCCACTAGAAGGCAGTGTTTCCATATCAGCGTTTAACTGAGGCGGTTTTCCAACAAGTGATGCTGAGAAATATTTACAAATCATCCCAAAATGTTCATAAGGCAGAAGGAGTAAATTCTCTATTTTTTCCCACTTTTTTCCCCAATTTTTATCCCTATTCTAGTCGTGTCCAATTACCCTGATTGTGTCCTCTATACTGATTCGACCCTTTTGCCGCTGACTGAGGACGCCACTCAACTGACTTGCACCCCCTCCGGCACGCAATCAGGACAGCCTGCATTTTTCACCTGCACGAGCCGAGTGCAGGCGCCGTCAGTCAACCAGCAGGGGCCGCAGTTGTACCAGTTATGAGGACCTATGCTCCGACTCTACCCCTAAGCCCCTGAACAACATCCAAACGTTGTTCATACTCGCCCAACCCAGTCGGAAAGGCAGAGCTGAGTTTCGATACGATGTATCTAGAAACCCAACTCTGGTGCGCTAGCATACTTTACCGCTGCGCCACCTGAGCGGCGACCAGAAGGAGTAAATTTAATCAAAGATGGGAAGTGAAAACAAGTTTGTGCTTCAAGATGTCTGTGGTAAAGGAGAGTAATATAAATGTACAGTAGATATACGTTATAAATATACAGATTTAATTTGGCATTTTGACACCAAACAGAATTTATCCTCCAAGAAAAACAACAAATTCTCCAAGAATTGAAAGGCAGAGAGCAATCACAGCAGGATACGTTACAATCGGCCCTTTGTGGGCCACCATACTGCAGATGTGGCCCTCGATGAAAATGAGTTTGAAGCACCAAGGTGCTTTGTTTGCCAGTGGGTCAGTGAGGGGTTCTTCAACACTTTTTGACAGGTGACCCCAAACCATGACCCCATTTTACCCGACGGGCTACGCAGTGCGGTGTAAATGAGATCCGCTTCAGATGAGAATCGTAAGTTAGAACTGAAGAAATGATTGAAGAGCAAACGTCAAACTCTAGGCATGAAAATAGAATTTAATTTTACGAGGTGCAGCAACAAAGCGAATTGAAATGTCTCCCTCATACAATTAGATTATCCGAACTGTGCAAAACATCACATTTATTATGTGTGAACAGCCCCATTTATCTAAAGCTGAGGTCAAAAGTTTACATACACACGTAAGAAACATGTTTGTCATAAAAGTCTTGGGTTGATTTTATTTCATTCTTGCTGGGCTATAAGAGTACACCTACATTTCCCATACAGCCTCTTTTATTTCTTCTTAGTGATTATAGAGTTAGTTTGGCTGCTCTCATTAAAAGCTACATGGAACAGTGGTCTCCTGTCTAGTTCAGGAGAAAAAAAACCTCGCCTTTTCTCGGTCAATGTGGTTTGCATGGCAGCCTCTAAGCTCACTGCGGTGTTAAGCTCGCTTGAACGTTGACATGGTCACTTTTTGGTGGTTATGTGGTACATCTATCCGTCAAGACACATTTCCTACCTTGTAACGGGTGCGATCAAACCCACCCTATTTATATAGGCACAGAGAAACTGACCAACTGTATTCAATCGTGGCCGTGATACAAAATTGGGATGACATTAATCCTAACACACCTAACCAGGTATGTAAGTTCTGATCAGTCACAGAAACAGCTGCAGAAATCATACAAGTGTTCCTCACACGTCTGTGTAAACGTTTGATTTCAATTGTAAAAGCAAAAGTGCAATAAAAGCAATGAAACATAAATCCAGGACGGAGGTTTTGTATGACGTAAACGTGTCAGGTGACTTTTTTCTCGGTACCTCAGTACAGGTAATATAAACTACAGGCTTAAATCGTAAAATGAGATTATCCGAGACAGCAAGGTTTTTTTTTTAGGGGGTGCAAAAAATATACAAAAATGCAGCACTGAGGTCCACAAACGTGCTCAACATGCACATCTGATCAAAGAAATGTAAATATGTCATGTAAAAGCTGTAAATAAATATTAAAATTGGTGTTTTGTACTACTGGGGAGACATTTCATTTACCGTGTATGGTGGAGGAGATGTTTTTATGCCGTGATCATATATTGCTATCTATTATTCTGAGTCTGAAGCTCTGCTGGTGGTTACTGGAGCTAGTTCTAGAACTTGCAAAAATACATAAAGCATAAAACACAGAAAAAAAGGCGAGAACAAAGCGAGCCTCCCGACGAAATAAAGCCTCACGCTCATGTAATCAGAGAGACGTGCACCACCTAGTGGACGATTACTGAACTACTGGTCTTGGCACGCTTCTCTTGGGAAGTTTAAACAATCGAACCGGACGTTCAGTTTTCCAGATTTTGTCTGTTAAATCGAGGTTCCACTGTACTTAAATATAACAGATCTGTTAGGAACCGGTTTGGCTAAAAGACAAAAACTCAGTAAGCAGGGGGATGTCCGGATACTTCTGGCCATAGAGTATTATTTAAGGTTGGCAATAATGAGAGTGCAACTAGGGGTCATCAGTGGCGACGGTGTCGACCCCCTTGGATCAGGAGTTCCTCTTTTTTTTTTTTTTTTTTACTCAGGTCGTCTCATGCTTTTCACAAATCAGTTTTGAGGAGCAAATCTTGGAACTTTTTGAAACTCTGAGGAACTCAGTGGCTTTTACAAATCAGATCTTCTGTCCTACATGACGATCTATTACTACAAAAACACATTCATGTTCATCTCAGCTCAGATTACTATTAAATCAGGCTCGAATCCGGCGGCCGAACCAGGCGCTTTAACAGCTGTGCAGTAAGCTGAGCTCCTCGCTGGACAGGAGGCGCTCGAACACCTCGATCAGGCCTTTGAAGTCGACTCTTTCATCGGGGACGTAAGCCCAGCACCTCCTCATCTGCGAGTACACCTGCACAACGTGGAGAAAATCAAAGTCAACACGAGCAGCTCATCGTCAACCATTCTAACCAATCAGGGTTCTAATCTCCCTGTGTTATTTACACTGAAGGTATAGGGTCTGTCCGAAAACTTTGTGATCTCTCTACACAGACGCATTTCCCATCATCCTACGCTCCCGAGAAGAGGGCGTGTCTAAATTCTTAGATCCCTTAAAGTGCTCCTACTGAGGCGCCTTAATTCTGAGTGATGATCTGACTGAATGACGAGGGAGCGTCCGACGCCTCCTCAGCGCTGAAGGCAATCCCAGAATTCAGTGCGGCACGACTTTCCTCACAAAAAATGACAAACCTGGTGGACGAATATAATGTGGGGCAACCAACGGAGTTCCTTTCAAATGTAAATAATTTCTCATTGATGTTTAATTTGTATAAAGGTGTAACTACACAAGTGTCATTTATTTGTAAATTGGGGCGTCAGGGACGGTTTGACAGTTTTCGGTACACGGAGGGAGACTGTGTTAAACTGTGTTAGCTTAGTTTGCTAAAACTGTGGTGACGTAATCTCTGTATAAGTAGAGCGTCTAAATAATCTGCCGTATGAGTTCGATGTGTTATTGGAATCCTCTCTACTGAGGCAGCTGATCAGGTAGGGAGTAGGGAGCAGGACGGGTCACTAGGTTTTAGACAGACCCTTTCCACATGCGTTACATGAGGAAAGTTCAGGAAGCTCCGTACAGATCCCAGCAGATCAGAGAGCCGTTTCAACTTATTATTACCTCCCTATATTTTTATTATCATATTGCAATTCCTTTGTGTAGATGTTGTAATATTGAAGTATCTTACCATGTCTGGGCAGGATGCAGGACAGGGCAGACGCCACCCTCCCTCCAGAGCCTTCACCAAACGTGCCATGGTCATCTGCCCGTGTGATCGGCCAACCATGTTCAGGAACATCTTAGTGAGGAGAGAAAGATCAGAGCATAAGAAGTTCAAGTTAGAGGAACAGAAGGATGGAAAAGCTCGTTAGGAAGTCACGCGATTTTGCACAAACGCAGATGCCAAAACGTGTTTGGTATTTGATTTTAGCTTCTTAGGTTTAAACTGTGGCTGCAAGACTAGTGCAGTTACCAATTTATTAGGCAAGGCTATTTTTACTTAAAATTCATACCAAATTCATTCATTAATTCATTTATTTTCTCATCCGCTTATCCAATTAGGGTCACGGGGGGTGTGTGTCTTGCTGGAGCCTATCCCAGCTCTTCAATGGGCGCAAGGCACACAGTAACACCCTGGACGGGACGCCAGTCCATCGTAGGGCACACACATACACACACCCATTCACTTATAGGGCAATTCAGTGTCTCCAATTAACTTGACTGCATGTTTTTGGACTGTGGGAGGACACCAGAGCACCCGGAGGAAACCCACACAGACACGGGGAGAACATGCAAACTCTGCACAGAAAGGACCCGGACCGCCCCGCCTGGGGATCGAACCCGGGACCTTCTCGCTGTGAGGCAACAGTGCTACCCACCGAGCAGCCGTGCCGCCCTCATACCAAATTGCACTATTTTATTTATTAGGATTTTAACGTCATGTTTTACACTTTGGTTACATTCATGACAGGAACGGTTGTTACTCATCACACAAGATTCATCAGTTCAAGTTTTTAATATCAATATCAGTCATGGACAATTTAGTATCTCCAATTCACCTCACTTGGACTGTGGGAGGAAACCGGAGCTCCCGTAGGAAACCCACACGGACACGGGAGGAACATGCAAACTCCGCACAGAAAGTACCCGGACGGCTCCACCTGGGGATCGAACCCGGGACCTTCTCACTGTGAGGCGACAGTGCTACCCACTGACCCACCAAGCCGCCCCTATATTGCACTATGGTTAAAAAAACGTTCGTTCAAGATCAGTGAGCAAGTGTGTGAATGTGCGAGTGTGGATCGATACCCGCGCCCTGTGTTTTAGGATGCGTTTGGGATGATTTACCTCGGGAGGCCGGCTCTTGCGGTCGCAGTAGGTCATGAGTTCGTACAGCGTCACGCCGAAGGACCAGACGTCCGATGCTTTGTAAAACTTGCGATGGATCAGACACTCGGGCGCGTACCTAAACAGGTCAGATTCTCATTTACATTTACATGAAGACATTCGGCAACGACCGATCACAGCAATCGTTTACATTTTCAGCATTTAGCGGACGCTTTTATCCAAAGCGACTTACAGTCCTGTGACAGTATACTGTCTAAGCAATTGAGGGTTAAGGGCCTTGCTCAAGGGCCCAACAGTTGCAACCTGACAGTGGTGGGGCTTGAACCAGCGACCTTTGGATTATTAGTCCAGTACCTTAACCGCTAGGCTGCCAATCAAGGGTTAAGGGCCCGGGTCAGGGGTCCAACGGTGGCATTTTGGCACCCTCAACCTTCTGACCAGTCGTTTGGAACCTTATCTGATAAGCCACATCACTGGTTTTATCAATCAGCAATATGGACAAAAGTATTTGGACACCTGAGCATCCAACGTTATTAAAATAGATCGACCTGTGTGTGATCTCTTCAGATCTTCTGACAAGGCTTATCAGTCAAGACTTTACAGTATGTATATGGGAATTTGTGCCCATGCATTTAAAGGGAAGCCTCAGTTGATGTACCAGTTCATCCCAAAGCTGTTCAGTGAGGGCTGAGGTCAGAGCTCTGTGCAGTATATGGCCAAAAGTATGTGGACACTGATCACAACTATGAAATTAAATTGGAGTTGCTCCACACACACACACACACACACACACACAGAAACACACACACACACACACTTTAGAATTTGTGCTCATTCAGTCTAACCAGCGTTTGTGTTGGACACAGTTTGGGCATGACTGTGCCCCTGTAGAGACCGGTGGCCTGCACAGAGCCCTGATCTCAACCCTAAAGAACACATTTGGGATGAACTGGGAGCCAGGCCTTCTTATTTCCAAGAACTTCAAAAAAAATTCTTCCCAGATGAGTAGAAGCCACTAAAGTTTGGCCACTAAAGGGGAGAACTCCACATTATTTTGTGTGGAACACGATGTGGACGCCAGGTTTGCTCACCAGTACACTGGACTGTCCTGCTCCTCCTTCACCGTGTAATACTCCGCGTTATCTTTGATGCTTTTGGTCAGGCCGAAGTCTCCGATCTTCACCAGCATCTCGTTCTCCACCAGGACGTTCCGAGCCGCCAGGTCTCTGTGGATGTAGTTCTGAGAGCCCAGGTAGTCCATTCCCTTTAAGAAACAATTAACATTAACATTTAGCAAATCAGCATCTAGTTTTAAGCTTGTGGTCGTAGCTGCTTCCTCAGAGCTGCATCTGAGAGCCTCCGTGTTGTCTGTACCTGGCATATCTGGATGGCGTAAAGCAGGAGGCGCTGCTGGCTGATATGAGCCTTGTTTTTGGGTAGGAAGTCCTTCAGGCTTCCAGCAGGCAGATACTCCATGATCAGCTTAATCGTTCTTCCACCTGAAACGGAAATTCTGTCTTTAATAATAGGACATAAATTAATATTTATTAGGATTTTAACGTCATGTTTTACACTTTGGTTACATTCATGACAGGAACGATAGTTACTCATTACACAAGATTCATCAGTTCACAAGTCATGGACAGTCATGGGGAGAACATACAAACTCCACACAGAAAAGACCTCGGAATCAAACCCAGGACCTTCTCGCTGTGAGGCGACAGTGCTACTCACCGAGCCGCCCTAAAAATGAATACTGTGTGTGGGTAAATACGGGGTACGGATATCAGCGGTGCTAACGGCCGGTCGGGCATCTATACAGACGGAATAGATGGTGGAACAGTTTAGCCGTTGGAAGATTTGTGTCTCCAGTTCACCGCACTTGCACGTCTTTGGACTGTGGGAGGAAACCGGAGCTCCCGGAGGAAACCCACGCAGACACAGGGAGAACATGCAAACTTGGATACAATAAGGAGGGGTGAAAATGGTTGTTTTTTATCTCCCGCATGTTAAATTCAGCAAATAAACAATAACTGTGTGATGAATGTGCAGAAGTCAGTTTCCCGGTCGAATGGGGTGTCCAAACTTTTATGAATGTGTACGTTTACGCACCCTCTTCGGTACAGATGCCTTTGTACTTGACGATGTTTTGGTGGTAGAGCTCCCTCATGGTGTTGATCTCCCTCCTCAGGTTGCTGCACTCGGGCCCCTCGCTCTCCGATTTGAGCGACTTGACGGCCACCAGTTGCCCCGTCTGATCTCCGTGAGGGTCGTAGAGACACAGCTCCACCTTCCCGAAGTGACCCTGTGGCACAGCGGGACATCACAAATCACCCGTCAATCATATTCTATTCAGCCATAACATTAAAACCACCTCCTTGTTTCTACACTCACCATTTTACCATATAGAAGCACTTTGTAGTTCTACAATTACTGACTGTAGTCCATCTGTTTCTCTACATGCTTTGTTAGCCCCCTTTCATGCCGTACTTCAATGGTCAGGACCCCCACAGGACCCCCACAGAGCAGGTATTATTTAGGTGGTGGATCATTCTCAGCACCGCAGTGACACTGACATGGTGGTGGTGTGTTAGTGTGTGTTGTGCTGGAATGAGTGGATCAGACACAGCAGCGCTGCTGGAGTTTTTAAACACCGTGTCCACTCACTGTCCACTCTATTAGACACTCCTACCTAGTCGGTCCACCTTGTAGATGTAAAGTCAGAGACGATCGCTCATCTATTGCTGCTGTTTGAGTCGGTTGTCTTCTAGACCTTCATCAGTGGTCACAGGACGCTGCCCACGGGGCGCTGTTGGCTGGACATTTTTGGTTGGTGGACTATTCTCAGTCCAGCAGTGACAGTGAGGTGTTTAAAAACTCCAGCAGCGCTGCTGTGTCTGATCCACTCATACCAGCACAACACACACTAACACACCACCACCATGTCAGTGTCACTGCAGTGCTGAGAATCATCCACCACCTAAATAATACCTGCTCTGTGGTGGTCCTGTGGGGGTCCTGACCATTGAAGAACAGGGTGAAAGGGGGTAACAAAGCATGTAGAGAAACAGATGGACTACAGTCAGTAATTGTAGAACTACAAAGTGCTTCTATATAGTAAGTGGAGCTGAGTGTAGAAACAAGGAGGTGGTTTTCATGTTACGGCTGATCGGTGTATATATTTAATTCTCTGTGTGTATTTCTGCTGCGGTACCTCTCCCAGGTTCTGTAATTTCTTCAGAAATCTGCTCTCGAACTGTGTGGGGTCGCTCTCCAGCACAGGAATCACATCCGACACCATCGACGGGTCTGCAGACACGGCGTGAGAAAGGCGCGTCAAGCTAAAGTTCACCGTTTTCTACATCGCATCGCTAAATGATAAAAACGTGCACTTCTGCAAAAAGCCGCTTACTGTGTTCCTTAATGCGGTCCAGTTCTCGCACTATGGCTCGAAAGAACGGCCTCTTCCTGGGGTCGTAGTTCATGCACTGAGTGATCAGCTCGGCCAGCTCGCTGCTGTCGGGGACCACCAGCGCGCCTTTGCCCTCGTAGAAGCGCTCCTTCTGCTCGACACACACACAAAACACACGGAATTAAACTCAGAGAATAGTTAAGGGTTAAAGAGCTTCCACATGAACCCAACTCCCACCCCCTTCTCATTTTAGTCATCCTCAATTCCCTACTACAATTTCTAACCAACACTACTCACAAAAAGTTAGGGATATTTGGCTTTCAGGTGAAATTTATGGAAAAGGTCAAAAGTTCACGCTACAGTGATATTATATCATGAAAGTCGGGCATTTAAGTAGAAGCATGCAATGGAGATTTCCTCATCTCAAACAATTTATTGAAACAAAAGCCAACAACAGTGGTGGGTATACTCCAACAAAACATCTCAATGTCTCAATAACTTGTCATGTGCCCTTGAGCATCAATTACAGCTTGACAACGTCTCCTCATGCTGTTCACAAGTCGACTTATTGTCTGCTGAGGCGTGGCATCCCACTCTTCTTGAAGGGCGGCCCTCGGGTCATTGAGGTTCTGGGGTACAGAGTTACGAGCCTCTACACGGCGACTCGGCTGATCCCATAGGTTTTCTATGGGATTCAGGTCTGGAGAATATGCAGGTCACTCTATTTGAGGTACCCCGGTCTCCAGCAGCCGTTCCCTAATGATGCCACCTCGATGAGCTGGAGCATTGTCGTCCATGAAGATGAAATTAGGCCTGTGTTGTTCATGCAGAGGCACAATGACTGGATTAATGATGCTATTCAAGTAGTATGGGCTTGTCACTGTACCATTCACAAAGTGTAGGGCAGTTCTGTATTGACTAGACACACCTGCCCACACTGTAACACCACCACCACCACCAAAGGCTCGTCTGGTGACGACAGTGACTGATGCATAGCGCTCTCCTTGACGTCTTCAACATTGTTGCCGGCCATCATTTCTGCTCAGCGTGCATCGACTTTCATCAGTGAACAGCACTGAGGCCCACCGGTCCCTCGTCCAGCGTAAATGCTCCCGTGAACGACGCCTGTGCCTGGTGGTGTGGTCAGGCAACCTTGCAGGTCGTCTGGCACGCAGACCACGCCGATGTAAACGGTTTCGAATGGTCTGACGTGACACTTGGGTTCCTCTCACCTCCCTTAAACGTGCCTGGAGTCGTGTGGCATTCATCATCCGGTTCCGCAGGGCACTGTTCACAATGAAGCGGTCATCAGCGTGGGATGTTTACAAAGCCAAGCTTGAACAATCTGCTGCTGACCCACGTAAGCTTCATGCTATCTTTTCCTCTCTTCTGAACCCTCCTCCTCCTCCCCCTTCTGCCTCTCTCACTGCTACTGACTTTGCAACATTCTTCCAGGACAAGATTGACAAAATCAATCAATCAATCCTTGTCTCCGACTGACCCACTTTCAACTGACCCTCAACCCACCAACACACTCACCAGCTTCACCCCACTCACCATGGATGAGGTTACACAGCTCCTCTCATCCAGCAATCCCACTACATGTGCACTTGACCCTATACCATCCACCATCCTCAAAGACATCTCACAGGACCTAATCCCCTTCATCACACCCATCATCAACAACTCCCTGACATCAGGTGTTGTCCCTACTGCTTTTAAGAAGGCTCAGGTCATTCCCCTTCTTAAGAAACCTACACTAGACACTATAGACATTAACAACTACAGACCTGTCTCACTCCTCTCTTTTCTATCCAAAATTCTTGAACGTGCTGTCTATAACCAACTATCTGCCTTTCTTACTCAGAATGATCTCCACGATCCGTACCAGTCTGGCTTCAAGGCAGCACATTCTACAGAAACAGCACTTGTAGCTGTTACTGAGAAGCTTCATGCAGCCAAAGCAGCCAAACTGTCATCTGTTCTTATTCTTCTTGACCTTTCTGCAGCCTTCGACACAGTGAATCACAGCATTCTCCTGACCACTCTCTCCAACCTTGGAGTAACAGGTTCAGCATGGCAATGGATGGCCTCCTACCTGGAAGGGCGCTCCTACCAAGTGTCATGGAGGGGATCCATATCTACCCCATGCACTCTCTCAACCGGTGTTCCTCAGGGCTCTGTACTTGGCCCACTTCTCTTCTCTATCTACACCCGCTCTCTGGGTAAGGTCATAGCCTCCCATGGCTTCTCCTACCACTCCTATGCAGATGACACTCAGCTCGTTCTGTCATTTCCTTCTTCAGACACGCAAGTCTCAGCTCGCATCTCAGCATGTCTGCGAGATATCTCACAATGGATGTCAGCTCATCATCTAAAACTTAATCCCAGCAAGACAGAGATGTTGCTCATTCCTGGAGATCAGTCTCCAACCCAGGACCTAGTCATTTCTCTGGATGACTTCCAGATTAGACCATCTGATAAGGTAAGAAGTCTTGGTGTTGTCCTGGATAACCAGCTGACCTTCTCTCCTTATATAGCCAACATGACGAGATCGTGCCGGTTCCTCCTGTACAACATCAGGAAGATTCGGCCATTTCTCTCCAGAGAAGCTACCCAGATTCTGGTGCAATCACTTGTAATCTCTCGGTTGGACTACTGCAACTCCCTCCTGGCAGGAGCTCCCATATCCACTATTAAACCCTTACAGCTCATTCAAAATGCAGCTGCTCGTCTGGTCTTTAACCAGCCCAAACACTGCCACATCACCCCACTGCTGCGTTCTCTTCACTGGCTTCCTGTAGCTGCACGCATTCAGTTTAAAACACTGACGCTCGCCTACAAAGCCAAAAATGGACCTTCGGGGTCTAATCAAACCCCGCTCTGTACCACGCAACCTCCGAGCCTCTAGTCTAGCTCGACTTGAGCCTCCATCCAGGACTAAAGGAAGACAAGCATCAAGGCTGTTCTCTGTTCTAGCGCCCAAATGGTGGAACGAACTTCCTCTGTCTGTCCGAACAGCTGAGTCTCTTGCTGTCTTTAAAAAACGATTAAAAACACACCTTTTTACTAAACACTTAGGCTGATTTGTACTTATTTACTAACACTTTATTCCAATCTTTTCCATTTAAAAAAAAAAAAAAAGAAAAAAAAAAAAAAAAAAAGGGCACTTTGGTTCTAACAGGTTTTAGCAGAGTTGTGTTCTTCGACTGTTGTCTATCTAAACTTAAGGAATGAAATGTTCACTATGGAAGCACTTCTGTAAGTCGCTCTGGATAAGAGCGTCTGCTAAATGCTGAAAATGTAAATGTAAATGTAAATGTGGCCAAAGGACGTCCACTCCTATGCCTTTCTGTGACTCTTCCAGTCTCTCTGTATCTCTGTTGCAAGCTCAGCGGCCACTTCCGTCTGAGAACATCCTGTCTGAAGCCTCGCAATGGCGAGGCACTGTTGATCGATCTTTAGGTGTCGTCTTGGTCTCATGATGTCAAAATGTGAACAGCATGATGAGGAGGACTGTTTAAATACCAATTGTAATTGAACCAGGAAATGTATTGGTCGATTCATGGATCAAACAGCTGTTGTGAATTTTGCCGTTACGCTCCTTGTTAGAGAACAGCAAGTTGTGCAAAAAGTACTGAAACATTGAACAGTTGGACATGTGCATTCAAAAGTTTAGAGAAGGTCACATTAAGTTCACCTGTAAAGGTTAGAGTGCATTTTAGGTTCATCCTGAAATTTCATCAGAAAGCCAAATATCCCGAACTTTTTGTGAGTAGTGTATATTAGGTTGATACTTCTATTTTCTATATCTACTTTTTTCATTCTTAGTTTTGTCTAGGTCAGACATGCAGTTTATTAGTTATAAGTACTTTTTGAAATATTACATACTACATTTTTATTCTATTTATTTAATTACATACAACATTACTTGTGTACTTTAATACTTTTTGTTTTAACGTGTCTTGAGCTGCTGAAATAACTGACTTTCCTTATGGGATTATAAAGTTATCTGTCAGTCAGTCAAGTCAGTCAGTCAGTCAAGTCAGTCAAGTCAGTCTGTCTGTCTGTCTGTCTGTCTGTCAATCTATCTATCTATCTATCTATCTATCTATCTATCTATCTATCTATCTATCTGTCTATATATCTGTCTGTCTGTCTGTTTCTCTATCTACCTGTCTATCTGTCTATATATCTGTCTGTCTGTCTATCTATCTACCTGTCTATATATCTGTCTGTCTGTCTGTCTGTCTGTTTCTCTATCTGTCTGTCTATCTGTGTCTGTCTGTCTATCTGTCTGTCTATCTATCTGTCTGTCTGTCTATCTGTCTGTTTCTCTATCTGTCTGTCTGTTACTCCATCTATCTGTCTGTCTATCTGTCTGTTTCTCTATCTATCTATCTGTCTGTCTGTCTATCTATCTGTCTATCTATCTATCTGTCTGTCTGTCTGTCAGTCTGTTTCTCTATCTGTCTGTATGTCTGTTACTCCATCTATCTGTCTGTCTATCTGTCTATCTATCTGCCTGTCTGTTTCTCTATCTGTCTGTCTGTCTATCTATCTATCTGTCTGTCTGTCTATCTATCTACCTGTCTATCTGTCTGTCTATCTATCTATCTATCTATCTATCTATCTATCTATCTGTCTGTCTGTCTGTCTGTCTACCTGTCTATCTGTCTGTCTGTCTATCTATCTGTCTGTCTGTCTATCTATCTATCTATCTGTCTTTCTGTCTGTCTGTCTGTCTATCTATCTATCTATCTATCTATCTATCTATCTATCTATCTATCTATCTATCTATCTATCTATCTATTTATCTGTCTGTCTATCTGTCTGTCTCTCTATCTGTCTGTATGTCTGTTACTCCATCTATCTGTCTGTCTGTCTATCTATCTGCCTGTCTGTTTCTCTATCTGTCTATCTATCTATCTATCTATCTATCTATCTGTCTATCTATCTATCTGTCTGTCTGTCTGTCTGTCTGTCTGTCAGTCAGTCTGTTTCTCTATCTGTCTGTATATCTATCTATATGTCTGTATGTTTCTCTCCCTATCTGTCTGTCTGGCCAGTCGTGCCTGTTAAGCGCCAGGCTCTCAGATTCATACTAGAGAGCTCAAACTCACCACGATTAAATCCAAACGTTAAATAATCAAGGCACCCACGCGAATACTTTTTACTTGTTTTCAGTTTTAACAGAAGTCGAAGCACCTCGGTACGTTTCTTGTCCCTGAGCGGAGCCTCTCCGTTGTAGCAGATCTCCCACAGGGTCGTCCCAAAACCCCACTTATCCACGGCGACGCTCTGAGCTTTGGGGTTGTTCACACACTCGGGGGCGATCCAGGGGATTCTGTCCACACACTCTGTTAAAACACAGAACAACAGAGACGGAATTACTCCACAATTCATATGCGACTCCTGCGACTGTTCCTGTTCTGTGGCTGAACAGTTTGGAAAAAATGTATCAAAAATGAGTTCTTTCATTTAAAATATACCAAATATTTGAGTGAAAAATGTCACTTAAATATTAAATGACAATATTTTTCGAGAAAGCATGGGACAGCATGTAAATGCAAATAAAAAGTAGAGACCAGAAGAAAATGCCTGCAACATACTCCAAAATAAGGTCAGGAATTATGGAAAACGTAAAAAAAAAAAACATCTCTTGTTATCGGCCAGCCGGACGCCTACACAGACCATAATTGGCTCGTCCGAGCGAGGGAGGCCGTAGCAATTTCTCATAACTGCTGCAGTTACGGCCTCTGCTGGCTGACTGATGGAGCCTGATAAATGAGACGGGGGATAATGGAGATTGGTGCATGACTCTCTGTGCGCGATACAGATCTTCAAGTAGGTGAAAATAAGCGCTCAGCTAGTGCACAAAGAGCTGAAGGACTTGATGTACGTGCCAGATTGTGTGTGATTAAAAAAAATCCTCAATAAATGTATCAAATTTGTGAATTTTTTCCCTGTAATGTATTCAGTTATTCAGTCTCAGACGAAAAACTGATCTCAAGACAGGTGTATGTAAACTTCTGAGCGGAGCTCGGTGTTACCTTCTTCGTTGAGCATGGTGATGGGAACTCCCGGATTGCTGAGCTTTATGAAGGGAGCTTGTTCTCCATCCAGGCCGTCTTTGGCCAGCAGGATGTTCTTGGTGCACACGTAGCCGTGGACGAGTTTCTTATCCTCCTGTCGGACAGAACGGGGGAAGAAAAAAATGGGACAACAGCTTTGTGAACTGGAGAGTAAAGAAAGTATTTAAAACTGGTTTATAATTCTAAACCCAAACTCTGCTACAATATGAGCGTAGGGGTGTAGATACCTGACCATGAGCCTGCTGGACCTCCCATTCCAAAATCATGAGCATTAATATACAGTTGGCCTTACAACAGAGTTTAGAATGTGTGCACGTTCAGTGAAAAGATGGTTTGTTAGGTCGGTTGTAGCCTAGTGGTTAAGGTGCTGGACTAGTAATCAAAAGGTCGCTGGTTCAAGCCCCACCACTGCCAGGTTGCCACTGTTGGGCCCTTGAGCAAGGCTCTTAACCCTTAATTACTTAGACAATACAATCTCACAGTACTGTAAGTCGCTTTGGATAAAAGCATCTGCTAAATGCCAAAAAATTTAAATGTAGGTCAGGCACTGATTTTGGACACAAAAGCCTGTCTAGCAATCCGTGTTCCAATTCATCCCAAAAACTAAACAGGAACAAGGTGACGTCTTTATGGAAGTGGCTTTGTACACAAAGGCACACACATACTGGAACCGTTGCCATAACGTTGGAAGCATATCACTCATTTCGCCAACCAAATTCCATAAAAGTTGGGACAGTAGGTAAAGTACAAATAATAAATAAACACTACTATTATTTAAATTGAGGCCTGCAATTTATTTGAAACATTTGGGACAGAGAGCCAAATAATACTGGTACGTTTGTGGAATGAATAAAAACACCTGTTTTAGGACCCTCAGGTACCGCAGTGGTCTAATGCGCTAACCCACCACCGCTTAGATCTCGAGCTCTTGAGTTCAAATCTTAGGAGGTGCTATCGACCTGGCTGGGTGCCCAATCAGACATGCCTAACTCAGCCTGTTAACCATTACTGAAGACCCGAGACCTTCAACCCTTAAGACAGCACTGCATTAAAAGCCTTCTGTATTAAGTAATAACCACATGGGTTCGGGAATACTTTACAAAACCATTGTCAGTACACACAGTCTGAGGCTGCATCTACAAATGCAAATAAAAGCCATATATCAAATCAAAGTACATCCCGAAGACTGAATGGGGCTAAGGTGATGTCGTGATGGACGTGGCTTTGTACACTAAGTCACACTCAGGCTGGAACCACTGCCTCAAAGTTATAAATAGATCAACAACATCCAGAAACGCTATAGATGCCATCTGGGTTCATCTGAGTTGGACTGAAGCAAAGTGAAAGCATGGGATGTCGTTTTTTATTCTACTGTCCCAACTTTTTTTGGAAATATGATTGCATGTAAGTGATTTTCTACCCCCAATAGAGTTCATACCAGCCTTAGTGTAAATAAATAGTTTTTTTTTTTTACCAGAATAACAACCGTGCGTGACAACTTTGTCTGTGTTGTTTTGCTTTCTAGAGCCGTCCAATCTCTTATTGGTGACCAGTCATGGCTAAAAACGCGGCGTATTAACTCACCAGGTAACTGAGGACGCCGGCGAGCTGCTCGGCGACCTGAAACTTCCAGGACGGACTGAGCTCGGCGTGATGGGCTCGCATGAACAGATCCAGAGGGCCGTGCTGCACAAACTCCTCCACCATGATTACTGAACAGAAGAGAACACGATCGGGTCATTCAGCTACCTAACACATACAATGAATGAACAGTTCATTAAAATAGTGCCAAAAGTATGTAGACACCTGCTCGTGAGCTCGCTGGCCTCCACTATTCCAACATCATGAGCATTAATGTGCTTCTTCAAGGTTCGTTTGCTGCGAAATTGTGGAGTGTCTATGAGAATTTGTGCTCTTTAGTAAGACAAAGGCTTACCGAACTCACAGTGTATTTATTTTTTTATTTATGGACCTTAATTCTGTGCCCTCCCCAAACTTTATTCCCTACATTTCATTTTATAGATGGGGCTGGATAACCGGAAATCCATCATTAGGAGGGGTGTCCACATACTTTTGGCCACGAATCGTACGTTAGAGACGCACTTACTGTCCATGCTGTGCATGCAGATGCCGTACAGCAGCGTCATGTTCTTGTGTGAGATCTGCCGCATCGAACTCACCATTTCCAGGAAAGCCTTGAGATACAGAGATTCATAAATATACATCACGTTTTCATTTACCACAGGCAGGAAAATTCCCAGTTTCTGATTGGCCGAGAGGTGTGTGTTTTAAATAAACGCCCTAGATGGAATGTGATCATATGACCGAGCACAAAAACAGTGATAGCAGATTTATGTTTATATCTTACTAAACAAAAATGTGAAGAATTTAACCTCTGTTCTGTTTGGAGACATAGAACTTGGGGGACGCCAAAGGCATCACAGTTACATTGCGAAACAAGAGCCAACAGACCAGGATCAACAAATGTGATTTTCATACAGGAAATAAACCCTGGACTTGGTGACGGACTCTGCTATGTTCCTTTTTTCTATTTTTATTTATGCATTTTCTCCCAGTTTAGTGTAGTCAATCTGTCTTCCGCTGCTGGTGGATCCCTGATTGCAGTCGAGGTGGGTATACTGCCGCTCACGCCTCCTCAGACCCGCACGCAGCCCTCAGCGGAGCCCTTTTTCACCCATGCACTCTGCACAGGCGCCTCTATATCTGATCAGGGTCCTTACACGGCGTTCACCACATAGTCCGGTCATCAAGCCCTAGCAGAAACGTGTCTGCTGCAGGCACTGCCAATTATGCCCGCTAGATGACCAGTGGCAACGCCAAGTTTTGAACCGAGGAGTTCACAATCTCGGCGCTGGCATGCTAGCGGGATATGCTGCTGCGCCACCTGGGCGCCGCCCTTTTTATATCAATTCTTCATTTGATTTTCCTTTTAATCTAGTCATGTCTAATCACTAGGGATGTAACGATGCACCACAAGACAGTTAAAAATCGATTCACATGTGTAACGATTCAAATCGGTTTATACGTATAATGAATCAATACTCAGTTTAAACAGCAGAGGGCGCTGGCGCTATTCACCTCGCCTGGTTGACGTCACTACAGAGTTGCCAGGTTCTGAATTTTCCAGCCAAATTTATTTACGTGAGGATACTTCTCTACTCTTTATTTGTATTATTCATTTATTTATTTAATGTGGGATTCATTTCATTTCAGTTTTTTTTTTACACAATAAGGGAAATGTGCAGCATTGTTTTGCATAGTTTGTACCTACCTCAGAAATAAAAGGACATTCATTATTTAGATCAATAAAAGATAAGCAC
Organism: Trichomycterus rosablanca; assembly: GCF_030014385.1. Lineage (NCBI taxonomy): Eukaryota > Metazoa > Chordata > Actinopteri > Siluriformes > Trichomycteridae > Trichomycterus > Trichomycterus rosablanca. Next base: position 2,116,918 of record NC_085991.1, on the reverse strand, counting down.
AAATACAGCATTTTATTTTGTTTTTAAGAGAAATAATAAAAGACCTCTACTCCTGACTGAAGAGGGCCGTGAATAACACACACCCCCTCCAAAATGTGCGCAGTACCTGACTGCTTCTTTAAACCTGCACCAGAAGTGGTTCGTATGGAGATTCGTATCCATTATCCCCCGTCTCTGTAGGGGCGCCATCCATCAGGCAGAAGTAATGAGGAACCCCACCCGCGGACGAGCCACTTATTGTCCGTAATGTCAGCAATGGTGGGCTAGCATATAGTCTGATAATCACACATGAACGTTCAGTTAGTGGTGGATGTAATGAATGCACTTACCGAAATGTCTTTAAGCCCCGCGCCGAGTACTTTGATGACCACCTTCACCTCGGTGTTGTTAAAACTAATCAGACTATCATCGTCATTCTCTATCTTCAGAGTTCCCGAGTAGATGTTGGTGCGGGTTCCTTTCCCCAAATGTGTCTCCTGTACAAACATGATCAATAACGAACCTTTTCAAATCCAAGCGCCTCCATCAATCATTTTATCTCTCCTCGTTTTATCCATGTTTCATCATTAGAAAAATATGATTTGTTAGTTTCAGGATTCAATTCTTTGGGCAGGAAATGGATTTGGTGTCTTATTACAGTGAATAGTTCTATGGAAACCCAGTCAGATCTCCGTCGTTCGATTTGCACTGCGTGTACTGGCATGCAGCTTTCGTGCAGTAGTGCAATCATAAATGATTCAACAATGAACTGTGAGTCAGAGGGACAAAAGAACAGTGGCACCGTTAAACGCTCTACCTCTCTCAAATGGTTCATAGTTCAACTAAGCGTGTTTGTTTTTCGGCAAGGACTTGACTTTTAAATACAATGCTTGAATTTTTATACGTACACTCACCAGGCATAACATTATGACCACTGACAGGTGAAGTGAATAACACTGATTATCTCTTCATCGCGGCACCTGTTAGTGGGGGGGTATATTAGGCAGCAGGTGAACATTTTATCCTCAAAGTTGATGTTAGAAGCAGGAAAAATGGGCGAGCGTGAGGATCTGAGGGCCAGATTGTGGTCAGTATCTATCAAAAGTGATCCAAGGAAGGAACAGCGGTGAACCGGCGACGGGGTCATGGGCGGCCAAGGCTCATTGATGCCCGTGTGGTCCGATACAAAAGACGAGCTCCTGTAGCTCAAACTGCTGAAAAAAGTTCATGCTGGTTCTGATAGAAAGGTGGATATACAGAATACCTAGAGCATCACAGTTGCTGGGCTGTTTTGGCAGCAAAAAGGGGACCAACACAATATTACGAAGGTGGTCATAATGTTATGCCTAATCGGTGTATTTACATATACATTTTCGGCATTTAGCAGACGCCTTTATCCAAAGCGACGTACATTATAGTTACAGTATACAGTCTGAGCAATTGAGGGTTAAGGGCCTTGCGCAACCTTCTGATTACTAGCCCAGTACCTTAACCACTTGGCTACTGCTGTATGATTCCTAGTGTAGGATTAAAATTGATCAAATCTAAGGAAACACAACAACGCGGTCGAACCTGAACGATGTCGTCCTTGTTGATCCGGTGAAAGACGAGCTGACTAGTTACGGACGGAGGCGGGACCGAGTCTGGCCTCGTCACCATTAAGAGATTGGACGGCTCTGGAAATCAAAACAACACAGACAAGCCTGTCACAGTAAGTAAAGACCCATAGATCAAACCAACTCTTCTCCAATCCATGTGCACACTCAATACACACACACACACACTTCACCTCTGGGCTGAGGCGGGCAGCCTCGTGCCAGCTTCAGGGAGATGCTCTCTGTACTCAGACAGTGACCACACAGGTGATCGGTCAGCTCTCTCAGTGTGGGCTTCTCGATTTCGGTCCCGCACAGACAGAAGCCGCCCTCGGTTCTCTCAATCTG